>NW_026644746.1:0-130571 GCF_030020395.1 Manis pentadactyla
AGAGAGAGATGCTGTCTCCTTTGAGAGAGTGAGAGGTGCTAGACTCCCTTGTGAGAGAGAGGGGGGATCGATGCTAGGCGCCACTGAAAGAGAGAGAGAGAAATGCTAGTCTCCTTTGAGAGAGATAGCGAGAGATAGAGAGAGAGATGCTAGCCTTTTTTGAGAGAGAGAGAGAGAGATGGAGATGCTAGTCTCCATTGAGAGACAGAGAGAGATAGACAGAGAAAGAGATCCAAGGCTCCATTGAAAGAGAGAGAGAGAGACATGCTAGGCTAATGTGAGAGAAAGAGAGAGAGAAATGGTAGTCTCCTTTGAGAGAGAGAGAGAGAGAAATACTATGATCCATTGAGAATGAGAGAGACAGAAGGAGATGCTAGGCTGCATTGAGAGAGAGAGAGAGAGAGGGAGAGACATGCTGGAATACTTTGAGAGAGGGAGAAACAGAGAGAGAAAGAGAAGCTAGGCTCCTTTGACAGACAGAGAGAGACACAGAGAGATGCTACACTCGAGAAAGAGAGAGAGAGAGAGAGACAAGAAGGAATCCTTTGAGAGAGAGAGACAGAGTTGTATGCAAGAGCCCTTTGTGAGAGACACACAGAGAGAGATGCTAGGATCCTTTGAGAGACACACAGAGAGAGAAGGAGAGACGGTAGGATCCCTTGAATGAGAGAGAGAGAAAGAGAGAGATAGAGAGATAGATTCTAGGCTACTTTGCGAGATAGAGAGAGAGATATGCTAGGCTACTTTGAGAGAGAGAGAGAAAGAGAAATGCTAGGCTCCTTTGAGAGAGAGAGGGAAATGATAGTCTCCTTTGAGAGACAGAGATAAGGAGAGAGAGATGCCAGGCTCAGTTGATAGAGAGAGATAGAGATATGGTAGACTCCTTTGACAGAGGGAGAAACAGAGAGAGGGAATCTAGGCTACTTTGAGAGAGAGAGAGAGAGTGTGTGAGAGAGAGGGAGAGTAATGCACAACTACTTTGAGAGAGAGGGAGAGACAGAGAGATGCCAGAATCTTTGGAGAAAGAGAGAGAGAGAAAGAGAGAGAGAGGCGCTTGTCTCCTTTGAGAGAGACAGAGGGAGAAATGCTATGCTAAATTGAGAGCGAGAGAGAGGGAGAGAGGGAGATGCTAGGCTCCATTTAGAAAGAGAGATAGAGATACAGAGAGAGAGAGATCCACGGCTCCTTTGAGAGAGAGAGAGAGAGACATGCTAGGCTAATGTGAGAGAAAGAGAAAGAAATGCTAGTCTCCTTTGAGAGAGAGAGAGAGAAATACTATGCTCCTTTGAGAATGAGAGAGATAGAGGGAGATTCTAGGCTCCATTGAGAGAGAGACATGTTAGAATCTTTTGAGAGAGGGAGAGAGATAGAGAGAAGCTATTCTTTGAGAGTGAGAGAGAGACAGAGAGAGATGCTACATTCCTTAGACAGAGAGGGAGAGACAGCTGCCAGAGTCCTTTGAGAGAGAGAAAGTGTTGGATGCAAGGATCGTTTGTGAGAGACAGAGAAAGAGAGATGCTAGGCTCTTTGAGAGAGAGAGAGAGAGAGAGAGAGAGACAGGGAGAGAGAGACGGTAGGCTCCCTTGAATGAGAGAGAGAGAAAAAGAGAAATATATATGTGCTAGGCTACTTTGAGAGAGAGAGAGAGAAGAGAGATGCTAGGCTCCTTTGAGACAGAGAGAAATGCTAGTCTCCTCTGAGAGAGAGAGATACAGAGAGAGAGATGCCAATCTCCACTGATAGAGAGAGATAGAGACATGCTAGACTCCTTTGAGAGAGGGAGAAAGAGAGAGAGAGAATCTAGGCTACTTTGAGAAAGAGAGCGAGACAGAGAGAGTAGGAGATAGAAGCTATGTTCCTTAGTGAGAGAGAGAGAGAGAGAGAGAGAGAGAGAGAGAGAGAGAGAGAGAGAGAAGCCAGAGTCCTTTGAAAGAGAGGGATAGAGAGAGAGTTGGATGCTAGGCTCCTTTGAGAGAGAGAGAGATGCTAGGCTACATTGAGAGAGACAGAGACAGATGCTAGTCTCCTTTGAGACAGAGAGAGAGATAAGCCATGCTACTTTGAGAGAGAGAGAGAGAGATGCTATGCTCCTTTGAGAGAGAGAGAGGGAGGTAGGGAGATTCTAGGCTCCATTGAGAGAGAGAGAAATAGAGAGAGAGTGATGCTAGACTACTTTATGATGGAGAGAGAGAGAGAGATTCAAGGCTCCATTGAGAGAGAGAGAAAGAGAGAGAGATGCTACTCTCCTTTGAGAGAGAGAGATGCTAAGCAACATTGAAAGACAGAGAGAGAGAGATGCTACCCTCCTTTGAGAAAGGGATAGTGAGAGAGAGGTGCTTGTCTCCTTTGTGAGAGAGAGGGAGAGAGAGAGAGGGGCTAGGATCCTTTGATACAGAGAGAAAGAGAGAGACTGAGAAGCTAGGCTCCTTTGAGAGAGAGTGAGAGAGGGAGAGAAATGCAAGGCTCCTTTGAGAGAGAGAGATACAGAGAGAGATATGCTACGCTCCTTTGAGAGAGAGAGATGCTGTCTCCTTTGAGAGAGTGAGAGATGCTAGACTCCGTTGTGAGAGAGAGAGGGGGGAGATGCTAGGCGCCACTGAAAGAGAGAGAGATGCTAGGCTCCTTTGAGGAAGAGAGAGAGAGAGATGCTATGCTCCATTGAAGAGAGAGAGAGAGTGGTTCTAGGCTCCTTTGAGAGAGAGAGAGAGAAATGCTATGCACCTTTGAGAGAGAGAAAGAGAGATATGCTAGGATCCTTTGAGAGAGGGAGAAAAAGAGAGAGTGAAGCTAGGCTCCTTTGAGAGAGAAATAAAGAGAGATGCTATGCTCCTTAGAGTGAGAGGCATACAGATGTCAGACTCCTTTGAGAGAGAGATATATATTTGAATGCTAGGATTCTTTGTGAGAGAGAGAGAGGTGCGAGGATCCGTTGAGAGGGAGAGAGAGAGATAGAGAGAGAGAGATGCTAGGCTCCTTTGAACGTAAGAGTGAAGATGAGAGAGAGAGAGAGAGATGCTAGTCTCCCTTGAGATGGAGGGATACAGAGAGAGATGCTAGGCTCCTCTGAGAGAGAGTGAGTGAGAGGGAGATGCTAAGCTCCTTTGAGAGAGAGAGAGAGAGAGAGGGAGTGAGAGATGCTGGCTCCTTTGAGAGAGAGAGAAAAAGAGAGATGCTAGGCTCTATTAAGAGAGAGTGAGAGAGAGAGAGTTGCCAATCTCATTTGAGAGAGAGAGCGAGAGAGAGATGCTAGGATTCTTTGAGTGAGTGAGAGTGCTGTTAGGCTCCATTGAGGGGGAGAGAGAGAGAGAGAGAGAGAGAGAGAGAGAGAGAGAGAGAGAGAGAGAGAGAGAGAGAGAGAGAGAGAGAGATCCTAGTCTCCTTAGAGAGAGAGTGTGAAGGAGAGAGAAGATGCTAGAATCCTTTGAGAGAGAGAGAGAGTGTGTGTGTGAGAGGGAGAGTAATGCACCGATCCTTTGAGAGAGAGAGAGAGACAGAGAAATGCCAGGATCTTTGGAGAAAGAGAGAGAGAGAAAGAGAGAGAGAGAGAAAGAGAGAGAGAGAAAGAGAAAGAAAGACGCTTGTCTCCTTTGAGAGAGGAAGAGGGAGAAATGCTACACTCCATTGAGAGCGACAGAGAGAGAGAGAGAGAGAGGGAGATGCAAGGCTCCATTTAGAAAGAGAGACAGAGAGACTGAGAGAGAGATCCAAGGCTCTTTGAGATTGAGAGAGAGAGAGACATGCTAGGCTAATGTGAGAGAAAGAGAGAGAGAGAAATGCTAGTCTCCTTTGAGAGAGCGAGAGAGAAATACTATGCTCCATTGAGAATGAGAGAGATAGAGGGAGATGCTAGGTTGAATTTAGAGAGAGGGACAGAGAGAGAGAAATGCTGGAATCCTTTGAGAGAGGGAGAAAGAGAGAGAAAGAAGCTAGGCTCCTTTGAGAGAGAGAGAGAGACAGAGGGAGATGCTACGCTTGTTAGAGAGTGAGATAGAGACAGATGCCAGAGTCCTTGGAGAGAGAGAGAGAGAGAGAGAGTTGGAGGCAAGGATCCTTTTTGAGAGACAGAGAGATGCTAGTCTCCTTTGAGAGAGTGAGAAATACTAATCAACATTGAGAGACAGAGAGAGAGATGCTACCCTCCTTTGAGAAAGGGAGAGTGAGAGAGAGAGAGAGGCGCTAGGCTCCTTTGAGAGAGAGAGAGGGAGAGAGAGAGAGGCTAGGATCCTTTGATAAAGAGAGAAAGAGGGAGTCTGAGAAGCTAGGCTCTTTTGAGAGAGAGTGATAGAGGGAGAGATATGCAAGGCTCCTTTGAGAGAGAGATGCTAGTCTCCTTTGAGAGGGAGAGATACAGAGAGAGAGATGCTAGGCTCCTTTGAGAGAGAGAGAGAGAGGGAGAGACATGCTGGAATACTTTGAGAGAGGGAGAAACAGAGAGAGAAAGAGAAGCTAGGCTCCTTTGACAGACAGAGAGAGACACAGAGAGATGCTACACTCGAGAAAGAGAGAGAGAGAGAGAGACAAGAAGGAATCCTTTGAGAGAGAGAGACAGAGTTGTATGCAAGAGCCCTTTGTGAGAGACACACAGAGAGAGATGCTAGGATCCTTTGAGAGACACACAGAGAGAGAAGGAGAGACGGTAGGATCCCTTGAATGAGAGAGAGAGAAAGAGAGAGATAGAGAGATAGATTCTAGGCTACTTTGCGAGATAGAGAGAGAGATATGCTAGGCTACTTTGAGAGAGAGAGAGAAAGAGAAATGCTAGGCTCCTTTGAGAGAGAGAGGGAAATGATAGTCTCCTTTGAGAGACAGAGATAAGGAGAGAGAGATGCCAGGCTCAGTTGATAGAGAGAGATAGAGATATGGTAGACTCCTTTGACAGAGGGAGAAACAGAGAGAGGGAATCTAGGCTACTTTGAGAGAGAGAGAGAGAGTGTGTGAGAGAGAGGGAGAGTAATGCACAACTACTTTGAGAGAGAGGGAGAGACAGAGAGATGCCAGAATCTTTGGAGAAAGAGAGAGAGAGAAAGAGAGAGAGAGGCGCTTGTCTCCTTTGAGAGAGACAGAGGGAGAAATGCTATGCTCCATTGAGAGCTAGAGAGAGGGAGAGAGGGAGATGCTAGGCTCCATTTAGAAAGAGAGATAGAGATACAGAGAGAGAGAGAGATCTACGGCTCCTTTGAGAGAGAGAGAGAGAGACATGCTAGGCTAATGTGAGAGAAAGAGAAAGAAATGCTAGTCTCCTTTGAGAGAGAGAGAGAGAAATACTATGCTCCTTTGAGAATGAGAGAGATAGAGGGAGATTCTAGGCTCCATTGAGAGAGAGACATGTTAGAATCTTTTGAGAGAGGGAGAGAGATAGAGAGAAGCTATTCTTTGAGAGTGAGAGAGAGAGAGACAGAGAGAGATGCTACATTCCTTAGACAGAGAGGGAGAGACAGCTGCCAGAGTCCTTTGAGAGAGAGAAAGTGTTGGATGCAAGGATCCTTTGTGAGAGACAGAGAAAGAGAGATGCTAGGCTCTTTGAGAGAGAGAGAGAGAGAGACAGGGAGAGAGAGACGGTAGGCTCCCTTGAATGAGAGAGAGAGAAAAAGAGAGATATATATGTGCTAGGCTACTTTGAGAGAGAGAGAGAGAGAAGAGAGATGCTAGGCTCCTTTGAGACAGAGAGAAATGCTAGTCTCCTCTGAGAGAGAGATATACAGAGAGAGCGATGCCAATCTCCACTGATAGAGAGAGATAGAGACATGCTAGACTCCTTTGAGAGAGGGAGAAAGAGAGAGAGAGAATCTAGGCTACTTTGAGATAGAGAGCGAGACAGAGAGAGTAGGAGATAGAAGCTATGTTCCTTAGTGAGAGAGAGAGAGAGAGAGAGAGAGAGAAGCCAGAGTCCTTTGAAAGAGAGAGATAGAGAGAGAGTTGGATGCTAGGCTCCTTTGAGAGAGAGAGAGATGCTAGGCTACATTGAGAGAGACAGAGACAGATGCTAGTCTCCTTTGAGACAGAGAGAGAGATAAGCCATGCTCCTTTGAGAGAGAGAGAGAGATGCTATGCTCCTTTGAGAGAGAGAGAGGGAGGTAGGGAGATTCTAGGCTCCATTGAGAGAGAGAGAAATAGAGAGAGAGTGATGCTAGGCTACATTATGATGGAGAGAGAGAGAGAGAGATTCAAGGCTCCATTGAGAGAGAGAGAAAGAGAGAGAGATGCTACTCTCCTTTGAGAGAGAGAGAGATGCTAAGCAACATTGAAAGACAGAGAGAGAGAGATGCTACCCTCCTTTGAGAAAGGGATAGTGAGAGAGAGGTGCTTGTCTCCTTTGTGAGAGAGAGGGAGAGAGAGAGAGGGGCTAGGATCCTTTGATACAGAGAGAAAGAGAGAGACTGAGAAGCTAGGCTCCTTTGAGAGAGAGTGAGAGAGGGAGAGAAATGCAAGGCTCCTTTGAGAGAGAGAGATACAGAGAGAGATATGCTACGCTCCTTAGAGAGAGAGAGATGCTGTCTCCTTTGAGAGAGTGAGAGATGCTAGACTCCGTTGTGAGAGAGAGAGGGGGGAGATGCTAGGCGCCACTGAAAGAGAGAGAGATGCTAGGCTCCTTTGAGGAAGAGAGAGAGAGAGATGCTATGCTCCATTGAAGAGAGAGAGAGAGTGGTTCTAGGCTCCTTTGAGAGAGAGAGAGAGAAATGCTATGCACCTTTGAGAGAGAGAAAGAGAGATATGCTAGGATCCTTTGAGAGAGGGAGAAAAAGAGAGAGTGAAGCTAGGCTCCTTTGAGAGAGAAATAAAGAGAGATGCTATGCTCCTTAGAGTGAGAGGCATACAGATGTCAGACTCCTTTGAGAGAGAGATATATATTTGAATGCTAGGATTCTTTGTGAGAGAGAGAGAGGTGCGAGGATCCGTTGAGAGGGAGAGAGAGAGATAGAGAGAGAGATGCTAGGCTCCTTTGAACGTAAGAGTGAAGATGAGAGAGAGAGAGAGAGATGCTAGTCTCCCTTGAGATGGAGGGATACAGAGAGAGATGCTAGGCTCCTCTGAGAGAGAGTGAGTGAGAGGGAGATGCTAAGCTCCTTTGAGAGAGAGAGAGAGAGAGAGGGAGAGATGCTGGCTCCTTTGAGAGAGAGAGAAAAAGAGAGATGCTAGGCTCTATTAAGAGAGAGTGAGAGAGAGAGTTGCCAATCTCATTTGAGAGAGAGAGCGAGAGAGAGATGCTAGGATTCTTTGAGTGAGTGAGAGTGCTGTTAGGCTCCATTGAGGGGGAGAGAGAGAGAGAGAGAGAGAGAGAGAGAGAGAGAGAGAGAGAGAGAGAGAGAGAGAGAGAGAGATCCTAGTCTCCTTAGAGAGAGAGAGTGTGAAGGAGAGAGAAGATGCTAGAATCCTTTGAGAGAGAGAGAGAGTGTGTGTGTGAGAGGGAGAGTAATGCACCGATCCTTTGAGAGAGAGAGAGAGACAGAGAAATGCCAGGATCTTTGGAGAAAGAGAGAGAGAGAAAGAGAGAGAGAGAGAAAGAGAGAGAGAGAAAGAGAAAGAAAGACGCTTGTCTCCTTTGAGAGAGGAAGAGGGAGAAATGCTACACTCCATTGAGAGCGACAGAGAGAGAGAGAGAGAGAGGGAGATGCAAGGCTCCATTTAGAAAGAGAGACAGAGAGACTGAGAGAGAGATCCAAGGCTCTTTGAGATTGAGAGAGAGAGAGACATGCTAGGCTAATGTGAGAGAAAGAGAGAGAGAGAAATGCTAGTCTCCTTTGAGAGAGCGAGAGAGAAATACTATGCTCCATTGAGAATGAGAGAGATAGAGGGAGATGCTAGGTTGAATTTAGAGAGAGGGACAGAGAGAGAGAAATGCTGGAATCCTTTGAGAGAGGGAGAAAGAGAGAGAAAGAAGCTAGGCTCCTTTGAGAGAGAGAGAGAGACAGAGGGAGATGCTACGCTTGTTAGAGAGTGAGATAGAGACAGATGCCAGAGTCCTTGGAGAGAGAGAGAGAGAGAGAGAGTTGGAGGCAAGGATCCTTTTTGAGAGACAGAGAGATGCTAGTCTCCTTTGAGAGAGTGAGAAATACTAATCAACATTGAGAGACAGAGAGAGAGATGCTACCCTCCTTTGAGAAAGGGAGAGTGAGAGAGAGAGAGAGGCGCTAGGCTCCTTTGAGAGAGAGAGAGGGAGAGAGAGAGAGGCTAGGATCCTTTGATAAAGAGAGAAAGAGGGAGTCTGAGAAGCTAGGCTCTTTTGAGAGAGAGTGATAGAGGGAGAGATATGCAAGGCTCCTTTGAGAGAGAGATGCTAGTCTCCTTTGAGAGGGAGAGATACAGAGAGAGAGATGCTAGGCTCCTTTGAGAGAGAGAGATGCTGTCTCCTTTGAGAGAGTGAGAGGTGCTAGACTCCCTTGTGAGAGAGAGGGGGGATCGATGCTAGGCGCCACTGAAAGAGAGAGAGAGAAATGCTAGTCTCCTTTGAGAGAGATAGCGAGAGATAGAGAGAGAGATGCTAGCCTTTTTTGAGAGAGAGAGAGAGAGAGATGGAGATGCTAGTCTCCATTGAGAGACAGAGAGAGATAGACAGAGAAAGAGATCCAAGGCTCCATTGAAAGAGAGAGAGAGAGACATGCTAGGCTAATGTGAGAGAAAGAGAGAGAGAAATGGTAGTCTCCTTTGAGAGAGAGAGAGAGAGAAATACTATGATCCATTGAGAATGAGAGAGACAGAAGGAGATGCTAGGCTGCATTGAGAGAGAGAGAGAGAGAGGGAGAGACATGCTGGAATACTTTGAGAGAGGGAGAAACAGAGAGAGAAAGAGAAGCTAGGCTCCTTTGACAGACAGAGAGAGACACAGAGAGATGCTACACTCGAGAAAGAGAGAGAGAGAGAGAGACAAGAAGGAATCCTTTGAGAGAGAGAGACAGAGTTGTATGCAAGAGCCCTTTGTGAGAGACACACAGAGAGAGATGCTAGGATCCTTTGAGAGACACACAGAGAGAGAAGGAGAGACGGTAGGATCCCTTGAATGAGAGAGAGAGAAAGAGAGAGATAGAGAGATAGATTCTAGGCTACTTTGCGAGATAGAGAGAGAGATATGCTAGGCTACTTTGAGAGAGAGAGAGAAAGAGAAATGCTAGGCTCCTTTGAGAGAGAGAGGGAAATGATAGTCTCCTTTGAGAGACAGAGATAAGGAGAGAGAGATGCCAGGCTCAGTTGATAGAGAGAGATAGAGATATGGTAGACTCCTTTGACAGAGGGAGAAACAGAGAGAGGGAATCTAGGCTACTTTGAGAGAGAGAGAGAGAGTGTGTGAGAGAGAGGGAGAGTAATGCACAACTACTTTGAGAGAGAGGGAGAGACAGAGAGATGCCAGAATCTTTGGAGAAAGAGAGAGAGAGAAAGAGAGAGAGAGGCGCTTGTCTCCTTTGAGAGAGACAGAGGGAGAAATGCTATGCTAAATTGAGAGCGAGAGAGAGGGAGAGAGGGAGATGCTAGGCTCCATTTAGAAAGAGAGATAGAGATACAGAGAGAGAGAGATCCACGGCTCCTTTGAGAGAGAGAGAGAGAGACATGCTAGGCTAATGTGAGAGAAAGAGAAAGAAATGCTAGTCTCCTTTGAGAGAGAGAGAGAGAAATACTATGCTCCTTTGAGAATGAGAGAGATAGAGGGAGATTCTAGGCTCCATTGAGAGAGAGACATGTTAGAATCTTTTGAGAGAGGGAGAGAGATAGAGAGAAGCTATTCTTTGAGAGTGAGAGAGAGACAGAGAGAGATGCTACATTCCTTAGACAGAGAGGGAGAGACAGCTGCCAGAGTCCTTTGAGAGAGAGAAAGTGTTGGATGCAAGGATCGTTTGTGAGAGACAGAGAAAGAGAGATGCTAGGCTCTTTGAGAGAGAGAGAGAGAGAGAGAGAGAGACAGGGAGAGAGAGACGGTAGGCTCCCTTGAATGAGAGAGAGAGAAAAAGAGAAATATATATGTGCTAGGCTACTTTGAGAGAGAGAGAGAGAAGAGAGATGCTAGGCTCCTTTGAGACAGAGAGAAATGCTAGTCTCCTCTGAGAGAGAGAGATACAGAGAGAGAGATGCCAATCTCCACTGATAGAGAGAGATAGAGACATGCTAGACTCCTTTGAGAGAGGGAGAAAGAGAGAGAGAGAATCTAGGCTACTTTGAGAAAGAGAGCGAGACAGAGAGAGTAGGAGATAGAAGCTATGTTCCTTAGTGAGAGAGAGAGAGAGAGAGAGAGAGAGAGAGAGAGAAGCCAGAGTCCTTTGAAAGAGAGAGATAGAGAGAGAGTTGGATGCTAGGCTCCTTTGAGAGAGAGAGAGATGCTAGGCTACATTGAGAGAGACAGAGACAGATGCTAGTCTCCTTTGAGACAGAGAGAGAGATAAGCCATGCTCCTTTGAGAGAGAGAGAGAGAGATGCTATGCTCCTTTGAGAGAGAGAGAGGGAGGTAGGGAGATTCTAGGCTCCATTGAGAGAGAGAGAAATAGAGAGAGAGTGATGCTAGACTACTTTATGATGGAGAGAGAGAGAGAGATTCAAGGCTCCATTGAGAGAGAGAGAAAGAGAGAGAGATGCTACTCTCCTTTGAGAGAGAGAGATGCTAAGCAACATTGAAAGACAGAGAGAGAGAGATGCTACCCTCCTTTGAGAAAGGGATAGTGAGAGAGAGGTGCTTGTCTCCTTTGTGAGAGAGAGGGAGAGAGAGAGAGGGGCTAGGATCCTTTGATACAGAGAGAAAGAGAGAGACTGAGAAGCTAGGCTCCTTTGAGAGAGAGTGAGAGAGGGAGAGAAATGCAAGGCTCCTTTGAGAGAGAGAGATACAGAGAGAGATATGCTACGCTCCTTTGAGAGAGAGAGATGCTGTCTCCTTTGAGAGAGTGAGAGATGCTAGACTCCGTTGTGAGAGAGAGAGGGGGGAGATGCTAGGCGCCACTGAAAGAGAGAGAGATGCTAGGCTCCTTTGAGGAAGAGAGAGAGAGAGATGCTATGCTCCATTGAAGAGAGAGAGAGAGTGGTTCTAGGCTCCTTTGAGAGAGAGAGAGAGAAATGCTATGCACCTTTGAGAGAGAGAAAGAGAGATATGCTAGGATCCTTTGAGAGAGGGAGAAAAAGAGAGAGTGAAGCTAGGCTCCTTTGAGAGAGAAATAAAGAGAGATGCTATGCTCCTTAGAGTGAGAGGCATACAGATGTCAGACTCCTTTGAGAGAGAGATATATATTTGAATGCTAGGATTCTTTGTGAGAGAGAGAGAGGTGCGAGGATCCGTTGAGAGGGAGAGAGAGAGATAGAGAGAGAGAGATGCTAGGCTCCTTTGAACGTAAGAGTGAAGATGAGAGAGAGAGAGAGAGATGCTAGTCTCCCTTGAGATGGAGGGATACAGAGAGAGATGCTAGGCTCCTCTGAGAGAGAGTGAGTGAGAGGGAGATGCTAAGCTCCTTTGAGAGAGAGAGAGAGAGAGAGGGAGTGAGAGATGCTGGCTCCTTTGAGAGAGAGAGAAAAAGAGAGATGCTAGGCTCTATTAAGAGAGAGTGAGAGAGAGAGAGTTGCCAATCTCATTTGAGAGAGAGAGCGAGAGAGAGATGCTAGGATTCTTTGAGTGAGTGAGAGTGCTGTTAGGCTCCATTGAGGGGGAGAGAGAGAGAGAGAGAGAGAGAGAGAGAGAGAGAGAGAGAGAGAGAGAGAGAGAGAGAGAGAGATCCTAGTCTCCTTAGAGAGAGAGTGTGAAGGAGAGAGAAGATGCTAGAATCCTTTGAGAGAGAGAGAGAGTGTGTGTGTGAGAGGGAGAGTAATGCACCGATCCTTTGAGAGAGAGAGAGAGACAGAGAAATGCCAGGATCTTTGGAGAAAGAGAGAGAGAGAAAGAGAGAGAGAGAGAAAGAGAGAGAGAGAAAGAGAAAGAAAGACGCTTGTCTCCTTTGAGAGAGGAAGAGGGAGAAATGCTACACTCCATTGAGAGCGACAGAGAGAGAGAGAGAGAGAGGGAGATGCAAGGCTCCATTTAGAAAGAGAGACAGAGAGACTGAGAGAGAGATCCAAGGCTCTTTGAGATTGAGAGAGAGAGAGACATGCTAGGCTAATGTGAGAGAAAGAGAGAGAGAGAAATGCTAGTCTCCTTTGAGAGAGCGAGAGAGAAATACTATGCTCCATTGAGAATGAGAGAGATAGAGGGAGATGCTAGGTTGAATTTAGAGAGAGGGACAGAGAGAGAGAAATGCTGGAATCCTTTGAGAGAGGGAGAAAGAGAGAGAAAGAAGCTAGGCTCCTTTGAGAGAGAGAGAGAGACAGAGGGAGATGCTACGCTTGTTAGAGAGTGAGATAGAGACAGATGCCAGAGTCCTTGGAGAGAGAGAGAGAGAGAGAGAGTTGGAGGCAAGGATCCTTTTTGAGAGACAGAGAGATGCTAGTCTCCTTTGAGAGAGTGAGAAATACTAATCAACATTGAGAGACAGAGAGAGAGATGCTACCCTCCTTTGAGAAAGGGAGAGTGAGAGAGAGAGAGAGGCGCTAGGCTCCTTTGAGAGAGAGAGAGGGAGAGAGAGAGAGGCTAGGATCCTTTGATAAAGAGAGAAAGAGGGAGTCTGAGAAGCTAGGCTCTTTTGAGAGAGAGTGATAGAGGGAGAGATATGCAAGGCTCCTTTGAGAGAGAGATGCTAGTCTCCTTTGAGAGGGAGAGATACAGAGAGAGAGATGCTAGGCTCCTTTGAGAGAGAGAGAGAGAGGGAGAGACATGCTGGAATACTTTGAGAGAGGGAGAAACAGAGAGAGAAAGAGAAGCTAGGCTCCTTTGACAGACAGAGAGAGACACAGAGAGATGCTACACTCGAGAAAGAGAGAGAGAGAGAGAGACAAGAAGGAATCCTTTGAGAGAGAGAGACAGAGTTGTATGCAAGAGCCCTTTGTGAGAGACACACAGAGAGAGATGCTAGGATCCTTTGAGAGACACACAGAGAGAGAAGGAGAGACGGTAGGATCCCTTGAATGAGAGAGAGAGAAAGAGAGAGATAGAGAGATAGATTCTAGGCTACTTTGCGAGATAGAGAGAGAGATATGCTAGGCTACTTTGAGAGAGAGAGAGAAAGAGAAATGCTAGGCTCCTTTGAGAGAGAGAGGGAAATGATAGTCTCCTTTGAGAGACAGAGATAAGGAGAGAGAGATGCCAGGCTCAGTTGATAGAGAGAGATAGAGATATGGTAGACTCCTTTGACAGAGGGAGAAACAGAGAGAGGGAATCTAGGCTACTTTGAGAGAGAGAGAGAGAGTGTGTGAGAGAGAGGGAGAGTAATGCACAACTACTTTGAGAGAGAGGGAGAGACAGAGAGATGCCAGAATCTTTGGAGAAAGAGAGAGAGAGAAAGAGAGAGAGAGGCGCTTGTCTCCTTTGAGAGAGACAGAGGGAGAAATGCTATGCTCCATTGAGAGCTAGAGAGAGGGAGAGAGGGAGATGCTAGGCTCCATTTAGAAAGAGAGATAGAGATACAGAGAGAGAGAGAGATCTACGGCTCCTTTGAGAGAGAGAGAGAGAGACATGCTAGGCTAATGTGAGAGAAAGAGAAAGAAATGCTAGTCTCCTTTGAGAGAGAGAGAGAGAAATACTATGCTCCTTTGAGAATGAGAGAGATAGAGGGAGATTCTAGGCTCCATTGAGAGAGAGACATGTTAGAATCTTTTGAGAGAGGGAGAGAGATAGAGAGAAGCTATTCTTTGAGAGTGAGAGAGAGAGAGACAGAGAGAGATGCTACATTCCTTAGACAGAGAGGGAGAGACAGCTGCCAGAGTCCTTTGAGAGAGAGAAAGTGTTGGATGCAAGGATCCTTTGTGAGAGACAGAGAAAGAGAGATGCTAGGCTCTTTGAGAGAGAGAGAGAGAGAGACAGGGAGAGAGAGACGGTAGGCTCCCTTGAATGAGAGAGAGAGAAAAAGAGAGATATATATGTGCTAGGCTACTTTGAGAGAGAGAGAGAGAGAAGAGAGATGCTAGGCTCCTTTGAGACAGAGAGAAATGCTAGTCTCCTCTGAGAGAGAGATATACAGAGAGAGCGATGCCAATCTCCACTGATAGAGAGAGATAGAGACATGCTAGACTCCTTTGAGAGAGGGAGAAAGAGAGAGAGAGAATCTAGGCTACTTTGAGATAGAGAGCGAGACAGAGAGAGTAGGAGATAGAAGCTATGTTCCTTAGTGAGAGAGAGAGAGAGAGAGAGAGAGAGAGAAGCCAGAGTCCTTTGAAAGAGAGAGATAGAGAGAGAGTTGGATGCTAGGCTCCTTTGAGAGAGAGAGAGATGCTAGGCTACATTGAGAGAGACAGAGACAGATGCTAGTCTCCTTTGAGACAGAGAGAGAGATAAGCCATGCTCCTTTGAGAGAGAGAGAGAGATGCTATGCTCCTTTGAGAGAGAGAGAGGGAGGTAGGGAGATTCTAGGCTCCATTGAGAGAGAGAGAAATAGAGAGAGAGTGATGCTAGGCTACTTTATGATGGAGAGAGAGAGAGAGAGATTCAAGGCTCCATTGAGAGAGAGAGAAAGAGAGAGAGATGCTACTCTCCTTTGAGAGAGAGAGAGATGCTAAGCAACATTGAAAGACAGAGAGAGAGAGATGCTACCCTCCTTTGAAAAAGGGATAGTGAGAGAGAGGTGCTTATCTCCTTTGTGAGAGAGAGGGAGAGAGAGAGAGGGGCTAGGATCCTTTGATACAGAGAGAAAGAGAGAGACTGAGAAGCTAGGCTCCTTTGAGAGAGAGTGAGAGAGGGAGAGAAATTCAAGGCTCCTTTGAGAGAGAGAGATACAGAGAGAGATATGCTACGCTCCTTTGAGAGAGAGAGATGCTGTCTCCTTTGAGAGAGTGAGAGATGCTAGACTCCGTTGTGAGAGAGAGAGGGGGGAGATGCTAGGCGCCACTGAAAGAGAGAGAGATGCTAGGCTCCTTTGAGGAAGAGAGAGAGAGAGATGCTATGCTCCATTGAAGAGAGAGAGAGAGTGGTTCTAGGCTCCTTTGAGAGAGAGAGAGAGAAATGCTATGCACCTTTGAGAGAGAGAAAGAGAGATATGCTAGGATCCTTTGAGAGAGGGAGAAAAAGAGAGAGTGAAGCTAGGCTCCTTTGAGAGAGAAATAAAGAGAGATGCTATGCTCCTTAGAGTGAGAGGCATACAGATGTCAGACTCCTTTGAGAGAGAGATATATATTTGAATGCTAGGATTCTTTGTGAGAGAGAGAGAGGTGCGAGGATCCGTTGAGAGGGAGAGAGAGAGATAGAGAGAGAGAGATGCTAGGCTCCTTTGAACGTAAGAGTGAAGATGAGAGAGAGAGAGAGAGATGCTAGTCTCCCTTGAGATGGAGGGATACAGAGAGAGATGCTAGGCTCCTCTGAGAGAGAGTGAGTGAGAGGGAGATGCTAAGCTCCTTTGAGAGAGAGAGAGAGAGAGAGGGAGTGAGAGATGCTGGCTCCTTTGAGAGAGAGAGAAAAAGAGAGATGCTAGGCTCTATTAAGAGAGAGTGAGAGAGAGAGTTGCCAATCTCATTTGAGAGAGAGAGCGAGAGAGAGATGCTAGGATTCTTTGAGTGAGTGAGAGTGCTGTTAGGCTCCATTGAGGGGGAGAGAGAGAGAGAGAGAGAGAGAGAGAGAGAGAGAGAGAGAGAGAGGAGAGAGATCGAGAGATCCTAGTCTCCTTAGAGAGAGAGTGTGAAGGAGAGAGAAGATGCTAGAATCCTTTGAGAGAGAGAGAGAGTGTGTGTGTGAGAGGGAGAGTAATGCACCGATCCTTTGAGAGAGAGAGAGAGACAGAGAAATGCCAGGATCTTTGGAGAAAGAGAGAGAGAGAAAGAGAGAGAGAGAGAAAGAGAGAGAGAGAAAGAGAAAGAAAGACGCTTGTCTCCTTTGAGAGAGGAAGAGGGAGAAATGCTACACTCCATTGAGAGCGACAGAGAGAGAGAGAGAGAGAGAGAGAGGGAGATGCAAGGCTCCATTTAGAAAGAGAGACAGAGAGACTGAGAGAGAGATCCAAGGCTCTTTGAGATTGAGAGAGAGAGAGACATGCTAGGCTAATGTGAGAGAAAGAGAGAGAGAGAAATGCTAGTCTCCTTTGAGAGAGCGAGAGAGAAATACTATGCTCCATTGAGAATGAGAGAGATAGAGGGAGATGCTAGGTTGAATTTAGAGAGAGGGACAGAGAGAGAGAAATGCTGGAATCCTTTGAGAGAGGGAGAAAGAGAGAGAAAGAAGCTAGGCTCCTTTGAGAGAGAGAGAGAGACAGAGGGAGATGCTACGCTTGTTAGAGAGTGAGATAGAGACAGATGCCAGAGTCCTTGGAGAGAGAGAGAGAGAGAGAGAGTTGGAGGCAAGGATCCTTTTTGAGAGACAGAGAGATGCTAGTCTCCTTTGAGAGAGTGAGAAATACTAATCAACATTGAGAGACAGAGAGAGAGATGCTACCCTCCTTTGAGAAAGGGAGAGTGAGAGAGAGAGAGAGGCGCTAGGCTCCTTTGAGAGAGAGAGAGGGAGAGAGAGAGAGGCTAGGATCCTTTGATAAAGAGAGAAAGAGGGAGTCTGAGAAGCTAGGCTCTTTTGAGAGAGAGTGATAGAGGGAGAGATATGCAAGGCTCCTTTGAGAGAGAGATGCTAGTCTCCTTTGAGAGGGAGAGATACAGAGAGAGAGATGCTAGGCTCCTTTGAGAGAGAGAGATGCTGTCTCCTTTGAGAGAGTGAGAGGTGCTAGACTCCCTTGTGAGAGAGAGGGGGGATCGATGCTAGGCGCCACTGAAAGAGAGAGAGAGAAATGCTAGTCTCCTTTGAGAGAGATAGCGAGAGATAGAGAGAGAGATGCTAGCCTTTTTTGAGAGAGAGAGAGAGAGAGATGGAGATGCTAGTCTCCATTGAGAGACAGAGAGAGATAGACAGAGAAAGAGATCCAAGGCTCCATTGAAAGAGAGAGAGAGAGACATGCTAGGCTAATGTGAGAGAAAGAGAGAGAGAAATGGTAGTCTCCTTTGAGAGAGAGAGAGAGAGAAATACTATGATCCATTGAGAATGAGAGAGACAGAAGGAGATGCTAGGCTGCATTGAGAGAGAGAGAGAGAGAGGGAGAGACATGCTGGAATACTTTGAGAGAGGGAGAAACAGAGAGAGAAAGAGAAGCTAGGCTCCTTTGACAGACAGAGAGAGACACAGAGAGATGCTACACTCGAGAAAGAGAGAGAGAGAGAGAGACAAGAAGGAATCCTTTGAGAGAGAGAGACAGAGTTGTATGCAAGAGCCCTTTGTGAGAGACACACAGAGAGAGATGCTAGGATCCTTTGAGAGACACACAGAGAGAGAAGGAGAGACGGTAGGATCCCTTGAATGAGAGAGAGAGAAAGAGAGAGATAGAGAGATAGATTCTAGGCTACTTTGCGAGATAGAGAGAGAGATATGCTAGGCTACTTTGAGAGAGAGAGAGAAAGAGAAATGCTAGGCTCCTTTGAGAGAGAGAGGGAAATGATAGTCTCCTTTGAGAGACAGAGATAAGGAGAGAGAGATGCCAGGCTCAGTTGATAGAGAGAGATAGAGATATGGTAGACTCCTTTGACAGAGGGAGAAACAGAGAGAGGGAATCTAGGCTACTTTGAGAGAGAGAGAGAGAGTGTGTGAGAGAGAGGGAGAGTAATGCACAACTACTTTGAGAGAGAGGGAGAGACAGAGAGATGCCAGAATCTTTGGAGAAAGAGAGAGAGAGAAAGAGAGAGAGAGGCGCTTGTCTCCTTTGAGAGAGACAGAGGGAGAAATGCTATGCTCCATTGAGAGCGAGAGAGAGGGAGAGAGGGAGATGCTAGGCTCCATTTAGAAAGAGAGATAGAGATACAGAGAGAGAGAGAGATCCACGGCTCCTTTGAGAGAGAGAGAGAGAGACATGCTAGGCTAATGTGAGAGAAAGAGAAAGAAATGCTAGTCTCCTTTGAGAGAGAGAGAGAGAAATACTATGCTCCTTTGAGAATGAGAGAGATAGAGGGAGATTCTAGGCTCCATTGAGAGAGAGACATGTTAGAATCTTTTGAGAGAGGGAGAGAGATAGAGAGAAGCTATTCTTTGAGAGTGAGAGAGAGAGAGACAGAGAGAGATGCTACATTCCTTAGACAGAGAGGGAGAGACAGCTGCCAGAGTCCTTTGAGAGAGAGAAAGTGTTGGATGCAAGGATCGTTTGTGAGAGACAGAGAAAGAGAGATGCTAGGCTCTTTGAGAGAGAGAGAGAGAGAGAGAGACAGGGAGAGAGAGACGGTAGGCTCCCTTGAATGAGAGAGAGAGAAAAAGAGAGATATATATGTGCTAGGCTACTTTGAGAGAGAGAGAGAGAGAAGAGAGATGCTAGGCTCCTTTGAGACAGAGAGAAATGCTAGTCTCCTCTGAGAGAGAGAGATACAGAGAGAGAGATGCCAATCTCCACTGATAGAGAGAGATAGAGACATGCTAGACTCCTTTGAGAGAGGGAGAAAGAGAGAGAGAGAATCTAGGCTACTTTGAGAAAGAGAGCGAGACAGAGAGAGTAGGAGATAGAAGCTATGTTCCTTAGTGAGAGAGAGAGAGAGAGAGAGAGAGAGAGAGAGAAGCCAGAGTCCTTTGAAAGAGAGAGATAGAGAGAGAGTTGGATGCTAGGCTCCTTTGAGAGAGAGAGAGATGCTAGGCTACATTGAGAGAGACAGAGACAGATGCTAGTCTCCTTTGAGACAGAGAGAGAGATAAGCCATGCTCCTTTGAGAGAGAGAGAGAGAGAGAGAGAGAGAGAGATGCTATGCTCCTTTGAGAGAGAGAGAGGGAGGTAGGGAGATTCTAGGCTCCATTGAGAGAGAGAGAAATAGAGAGAGAGTGATGCTAGGCTACTTTATGATGGAGAGAGAGAGAGAGAGATTCAAGGCTCCATTGAGAGAGAGAGAAAGAGAGTGAGATGCTACTCTCCTTTGAGAGAGAGAGAGATGCTAAGCAACATTGAAAGACAGAGAGAGAGAGATGCTACACTCCTTTGAGAAATGGATAGTGAGAGAGAGGTGCTTGTCTCCTTTGTGAGAGAGAGGGAGAGAGAGAGAGGGGATAGGATCCTTTGATACAGAGAGAAAGAGAGAGACTGAGAAGCTAGGCTCTTTGAGAGAGAGTGAGAGAGGGAGAGAAATGCAAGGCTCCTTTGAGAGAGAGATACAGAGAGAGATATGCTACGCTCCTTTGAGAGAGAGATGCTGTCTCCTTTGAGAGTGTGAGAGATGCTAGACTCCGTTGTGAGAGAGAGAGGGGGGAGATGCTAGGCGCCACTGAAAGAGAGAGAGATGCTAGGCTCCTTTGAGAGAGAGAGAGAGAGATGCTATGCTCCATTGAAGAGAGAGAGAGAGTGGTTCTAGGCTCCTTTGAGAGAGAGAGAGAGAAATGCTATGCACCTTTGAGAGAGAGAAAGAGAGATATGCTAGGATCCTTTGAGAGAGGGAGAAAAAGAGAGAGTGAAGCTAGGCTCCTTTGAGAGAGAAATAAAGAGAGATGCTATGCTCCTTAGAGTGAGAGGCATACAGATGTCAGACTCCTTTGAGAGAGAGATATATATTTGAATGCTAGGATTCTTTGTGAGAGAGAGAGAGGTGCGAGGATCCGTTGAGAGGGAGAGAGAGAGATAGAGAGAGAGAGATGCTAGGCTCCTTTGAACGTAAGAGTGAAGATGAGGGAGAGAGAGAGAGATGCTAGTCTCCCTTGAGATAGAGGGATACAGAGAGAGATGCTAGGCTCCTCTGAGAGAGAGTGAGTGAGAGGGAGATGCTAAGCTCCTTTGAGAGAGAGAGAGAGAGAGAGGGAGTGAGAGATGCTGGCTCCTTTGAGAGAGAGAGAAAAAGAGAGATGCTAGGCTCTATTAAGAGAGAGTGAGAGAGAGAGTTGCCAATCTCATTTGAGAGAGAGAGCGAGAGAGAGATGCTAGGATCCTTTGAGTGAGTGAGAGTGCTGTTAGGCTCCATTGAGGGAGAGAGAGAGAGAGAGAGAGAGAGAGAGAGAGAGAGAAGCCAGAGTCCTTTGAAAGAGAGAGATAGAGAGAGAGTTGGATGCTAGGCTCCTTTGAGAGAGAGAGAGATGCTAGTCTCCTTTGAGAGAGTGAGAAATACTAATCAACATTGAGAGACAGAGAGAGAGATGCTACCCTCCTTTGAGAAAGGGAGAGTGAGAGAGAGAGAGAGGCGCTAGGCTCCTTTGAGAGAGAGAGAGGGAGAGAGAGAGAGGCTAGGATCCTTTGATAAAGAGAGAAAGAGGGAGTCTGAGAAGCTAGGCTCTTTTGAGAGAGAGTGATAGAGGGAGAGATATGCAAGGCTCCTTTGAGAGAGAGATGCTAGTCTCCTTTGAGAGGGAGAGATACAGAGAGAGAGATGCTAGGCTCCTTTGAGAGAGAGAGATGCTGTCTCCTTTGAGAGAGTGAGAGGTGCTAGACTCCCTTGTGAGAGAGAGGGGGGATCGATGCTAGGCGCCACTGAAAGAGAGAGAGAGAAATGCTAGTCTCCTTTGAGAGAGATAGCGAGAGATAGAGAGAGAGATGCTAGCCTTTTTTGAGAGAGAGAGAGAGAGAGATGGAGATGCTAGTCTCCATTGAGAGACAGAGAGAGATAGACAGAGAAAGAGATCCAAGGCTCCATTGAAAGAGAGAGAGAGAGAGACATGCTAGGCTAATGTGAGAGAAAGAGAGAGAGAAATGGTAGTCTCCTTTGAGAGAGAGAGAGAGAGAAATACTATGATCCATTGAGAATGAGAGAGACAGAAGGAGATGCTAGGCTGCATTGAGAGAGAGAGAGAGAGAGGGAGAGACATGCTGGAATACTTTGAGAGAGGGAGAAACAGAGAGAGAAAGAGAAGCTAGGCTCCTTTGACAGACAGAGAGAGACACAGAGAGATGCTACACTCGAGAAAGAGAGAGAGAGAGAGAGACAAGAAGGAATCCTTTGAGAGAGAGAGACAGAGTTGTATGCAAGAGCCCTTTGTGAGAGACACACAGAGAGAGATGCTAGGATCCTTTGAGAGACACACAGAGAGAGAAGGAGAGACGGTAGGATCCCTTGAATGAGAGAGAGAGAAAGAGAGAGATAGAGAGATAGATTCTAGGCTACTTTGCGAGATAGAGAGAGAGATATGCTAGGCTACTTTGAGAGAGAGAGAGAAAGAGAAATGCTAGGCTCCTTTGAGAGAGAGAGGGAAATGCTAGTCTCCTTTGAGAGACAGAGATAAGGAGAGAGAGATGCCAGGCTCAGTTGATAGAGAGAGATAGAGATATGGTAGACTCCTTTGACAGAGGGAGAAACAGAGAGAGGGAATCTAGGCTACTTTGAGAGAGAGAGAGAGAGTGTGTGAGAGAGAGGGAGAGTAATGCACAACTACTTTGAGAGAGAGGGAGAGACAGAGAGATGCCAGAATCTTTGGAGAAAGAGAGAGAGAGAAAGAGAGAGAGAGGCGCTTGTCTCCTTTGAGAGAGACAGAGGGAGAAATGCTATGCTCCATTGAGAGCGAGAGAGAGGGAGAGAGGGAGATGCTAGGCTCCATTTAGAAAGAGAGATAGAGATACAGAGAGAGAGAGAGATCCACGGCTCCTTTGAGAGAGAGAGAGAGAGACATGCTAGGCTAATGTGAGAGAAAGAGAAAGAAATGCTAGTCTCCTTTGAGAGAGAGAGAGAAATACTATGCTCCTTTGAGAATGAGAGAGATAGAGGGAGATTCTAGGCTCCATTGAGAGAGAGACATGTTAGAATCTTTTGAGAGAGGGAGAGAGATAGAGAGAAGCTATTCTTTGAGAGTGAGAGAGAGACAGAGAGAGATGCTACATTCCTTAGACAGAGAGGGAGAGACAGCTGCCAGAGTCCTTTGAGAGAGAGAAAGTGTTGGATGCAAGGATCGTTTGTGAGAGACAGAGAAAGAGAGATGCTAGGCTCTTTGAGAGAGAGAGAGAGAGAGACAGGGAGAGAGAGACGGTAGGCTCCCTTGAATGAGAGAGAGAGAAAAAGAGAGATATATATGTGCTAGGCTACTTTGAGAGAGAGAGAGAGAGAAGAGAGATGCTAGGCTCCTTTGAGACAGAGAGAAATGCTAGTCTCCTCTGAGAGAGAGAGATACAGAGAGAGAGATGCCAATCTCCACTGATAGAGAGAGATAGAGACATGCTAGACTCCTTTGAGAGAGGGAGAAAGAGAGAGAGAGAATCTAGGCTACTTTGAGAAAGAGAGCGAGACAGAGAGAGTAGGAGATAGAAGCTATGTTCCTTAGTGAGAGAGAGAGAGAGAGAGAGAGAGAGAGAGAGAGAGAGAAGCCAGAGTCCTTTGAAAGAGAGAGATAGAGAGAGAGTTGGATGCTAGGCTCCTTTGAGAGAGAGAGAGATGCTAGGCTACATTGAGAGAGACAGAGACAGATGCTAGTCTCCTTTGAGACAGAGAGAGAGATAAGCCATGCTCCTTTGAGAGAGAGTGAGAGAGAGAGAGAGAGAGAGAGATGCTATGCTCCTTTGAGAGAGAGAGAGGGAGGTAGGGAGATTCTAGGCTCCATTGAGAGAGAGAGAAATAGAGAGAGAGTGATGCTAGGCTACTTTATGATGGAGAGAGAGAGAGAGAGATTCAAGGCTCCATTGAGAGAGAGAGAAAGAGAGTGAGATGCTACTCTCCTTTGAGAGAGAGAGAGATGCTAAGCAACATTGAAAGACAGAGAGAGAGAGATGCTACACTCCTTTGAGAAAGGGATAGTGAGAGAGAGGTGCTTGTCTCCTTTGTGAGAGAGAGGGAGAGAGAGAGGGGGGCTAGGATCCTTTGATACAGAGAGAAAGAGAGAGACTGAGAAGCTAGGCTCTTTGAGAGAGAGTGAGAGAGGGAGAGAAATGCAAGGCTCCTTTGAGAGAGAGATACAGAGAGAGATATGCTACGCTCCTTTGAGAGAGAGATGCTGTCTCCTTTGAGAGTGTGAGAGATGCTAGACTCCGTTGTGAGAGAGAGTGGGGGGAGATGCTAGGCGCCACTGAAAGAGAGAGAGATGCTAGGCTCCTTTGAGAGAGAGAGAGAGATGCTATGCTCCATTGAAGAGAGAGAGAGAGTGGTTCTAGGCTCCTTTGAGAGAGAGAGAGAGAAATGCTATGCACCATTGAGAGAGAGAAAGAGAGATATGCTAGGATCCTTTGAGAGAGGGAGAAAAAGAGAGAGTGAAGCTAGGCTCCTTTGAGAGAGAAATAAAGAGAGATGCTATGCTCCTTAGAGTGAGAGGCATACAGATGTCAGACTCCTTTGAGAGAGAGATATATATTTGAATGCTAGGATTCTTTGTGAGAGAGAGAGAGGTGCGAGGATCCGTTGAGAGGGAGAGAGAGAGATAGAGAGAGAGAGATGCTAGGCTCCTTTGAACGTAAGAGTGAAGATGAGGGAGAGAGAGAGAGATGCTAGTCTCCCTTGAGATAGAGGGATACAGAGAGAGATGCTAGGCTCCTCTGAGAGAGAGTGAGTGAGAGGGAGATGCTAAGCTCCTTTGAGAGAGAGAGAGAGAGAGAGAGGGAGTGAGAGATGCTGGCTCCTTTGAGAGAGAGAGAAAAAGAGAGATGCTAGGCTCTATTAAGAGAGAGTGAGAGAGAGAGTTGCCAATCTCATTTGAGAGAGAGAGCGAGAGAGAGATGCTAGGATCCTTTGAGTGAGTGAGAGTGCTGTTAGGCTCCATTGAGGGAGAGAGAGAGAGAGAGAGAGAGAGAGAGAGAGAGAGAGAGAGAGAGAGAGAGAAGCCAGAGTCCTTTGAAAGAGAGAGATAGAGAGAGAGTTGGATGCTAGGCTACTTTGAGAGAGAGAGAGATGCTAGTCTCCTTTGAGAGAGTGAGAAATACTAATCAACATTGAGAGACAGAGAGAGAGATGCTACCCTCCTTTGAGAAAGGGAGAGTGAGAGAGAGAGAGAGGCGCTAGGCTCCTTTGAGAGAGAGAGAGGGAGAGAGAGAGAGGCTAGGATCCTTTGATAAAGAGAGAAAGAGGGAGTCTGAGAAGCTAGGCTCTTTTGAGAGAGAGTGATAGAGGGAGAGATATGCAAGGCTCCTTTGAGAGAGAGATGCTAGTCTCCTTTGAGAGGGAGAGATACAGAGAGAGAGATGCTAGGCTCCTTTGAGAGAGAGAGATGCTGTCTCCTTTGAGAGAGTGAGAGGTGCTAGACTCCCTTGTGAGAGAGAGGGGGGATCGATGCTAGGCGCCACTGAAAGAGAGAGAGAGAAATGCTAGTCTCCTTTGAGAGAGATAGCGAGAGATAGAGAGAGAGATGCTAGCCTTTTTTGAGAGAGAGAGAGAGAGAGATGGAGATGCTAGTCTCCATTGAGAGACAGAGAGAGATAGACAGAGAAAGAGATCCAAGGCTCCATTGAAAGAGAGAGAGAGAGAGACATGCTAGGCTAATGTGAGAGAAAGAGAGAGAGAAATGGTAGTCTCCTTTGAGAGAGAGAGAGAGAGAAATACTATGATCCATTGAGAATGAGAGAGACAGAAGGAGATGCTAGGCTGCATTGAGAGAGAGAGAGAGAGAGGGAGAGACATGCTGGAATACTTTGAGAGAGGGAGAAACAGAGAGAGAAAGAGAAGCTAGGCTCCTTTGACAGACAGAGAGAGACACAGAGAGATGCTACACTCGAGAAAGAGAGAGAGAGAGAGAGACAAGAAGGAATCCTTTGAGAGAGAGAGACAGAGTTGTATGCAAGAGCCCTTTGTGAGAGACACACAGAGAGAGATGCTAGGATCCTTTGAGAGACACACAGAGAGAGAAGGAGAGACGGTAGGATCCCTTGAATGAGAGAGAGAGAAAGAGAGAGATAGAGAGATAGATTCTAGGCTACTTTGCGAGATAGAGAGAGAGATATGCTAGGCTACTTTGAGAGAGAGAGAGAAAGAGAAATGCTAGGCTCCTTTGAGAGAGAGAGGGAAATGATAGTCTCCTTTGAGAGACAGAGATAAGGAGAGAGAGATGCCAGGCTCAGTTGATAGAGAGAGATAGAGATATGGTAGACTCCTTTGACAGAGGGAGAAACAGAGAGAGGGAATCTAGGCTACTTTGAGAGAGAGAGAGAGAGTGTGTGAGAGAGAGGGAGAGTAATGCACAACTACTTTGAGAGAGAGGGAGAGACAGAGAGATGCCAGAATCTTTGGAGAAAGAGAGAGAGAGAAAGAGAGAGAGAGGCGCTTGTCTCCTTTGAGAGAGACAGAGGGAGAAATGCTATGCTCCATTGAGAGCGAGAGAGAGGGAGAGAGGGAGATGCTAGGCTCCATTTAGAAAGAGAGATAGAGATACAGAGAGAGAGAGAGATCCACGGCTCCTTTGAGAGAGAGAGAGAGAGACATGCTAGGCTAATGTGAGAGAAAGAGAAAGAAATGCTAGTCTCCTTTGAGAGAGAGAGAGAGAAATACTATGCTCCTTTGAGAATGAGAGAGATAGAGGGAGATTCTAGGCTCCATTGAGAGAGAGACATGTTAGAATCTTTTGAGAGAGGGAGAGAGATAGAGAGAAGCTATTCTTTGAGAGTGAGAGAGAGACAGAGAGAGATGCTACATTCCTTAGACAGAGAGGGAGAGACAGCTGCCAGAGTCCTTTGAGAGAGAGAAAGTGTTGGATGCAAGGATCGTTTGTGAGAGACAGAGAAAGAGAGATGCTAGGCTCTTTGAGAGAGAGAGAGGGAGAGAGAGACAGGGAGAGAGAGACGGTAGGCTCCCTTGAATGAGAGAGAGAGAAAAAGAGAGATATATATGTGCTAGGCTACTTTGAGAGAGAGAGAGAGAGAAGAGAGATGCTAGGCTCCTTTGAGACAGAGAGAAATGCTAGTCTCCTCTGAGAGAGAGAGATACAGAGAGAGAGATGCCAATCTCCACTGATAGAGAGAGATAGAGACATGCTAGACTCCTTTGAGAGAGGGAGAAAGAGAGAGAGAGAATCTAGGCTACTTTGAGAAAGAGAGCGAGACAGAGAGAGTAGGAGATAGAAGCTATGTTCCTTAGTGAGAGAGAGAGAGATTGAGAGAGAGAGAGAGAGAGAGAGAGAGAGAGAGAAGCCAGAGTCCTTTGAAAGAGAGAGATAGAGAGAGAGTTGGATGCTAGGCTCCTTTGAGAGAGAGAGAGATGCTAGGCTACATTGAGAGAGACAGAGACAGATGCTAGTCTCCTTTGAGACAGAGAGAGAGATAAGCCATGCTCCTTTGAGAGAGAGAGAGAGATGCTATGCTCCTTTGAGAGAGAGAGAGGGAGGTAGGGAGATTCTAGGCTCCATTGAGAGAGAGAGAAATAGAGAGAGAGTGATGCTAGGCTACTTTATGATGGAGAGAGAGAGAGAGAGATTCAAGGCTCCATTGAGAGAGAGAGAAAGAGAGAGAGATGCTACTCTCCTTTGAGAGAGAGAGAGATGCTAAGCAACATTGAAAGACAGAGAGAGAGAGATGCTACCCTCCTTTGAAAAAGGGACAGTGAGAGAGAGGTGCTTGTCTCCTTTGTGAGAGAGAGGGAGAGAGAGAGAGGGGCTAGGATCCTTTGATACAGAGAGAAAGAGAGAGACTGAGAAGCTAGGCTCCTTTGAGAGAGAGTGAGAGAGGGAGAGAAATGCAAGGCTCCTTTGAGAGAGAGAGATACAGAGAGAGATATGCTACGCTCCTTTGAGAGAGAGAGATGCTGTCTCCTTTGAGAGAGTGAGAGATGCTAGACTCCGTTGTGAGAGAGAGAGGGGGGAGATGCTAGGCGCCACTGAAAGAGAGAGAGATGCTAGGCTCCTTTGAGGAAGAGAGAGAGAGAGATGCTATGCTCCATTGAAGAGAGAGAGAGAGTGGTTCTAGGCTCCTTTGAGAGAGAGAGAGAGAAATGCTATGCACCTTTGAGAGAGAGAAAGAGAGATATGCTAGGATCCTTTGAGAGAGGGAGAAAAAGAGAGAGTGAAGCTAGGCTCCTTTGAGAGAGAAATAAAGAGAGATGCTATGCTCCTTAGAGTGAGAGGCATACAGATGTCAGACTCCTTTGAGAGAGAGATATATATTTGAATGCTAGGATTCTTTGTGAGAGAGAGAGAGGTGCGAGGATCCGTTGAGAGGGAGAGAGAGAGATAGAGAGAGAGAGATGCTAGGCTCCTTTGAACGTAAGAGTGAAGATGAGAGAGAGAGAGAGAGATGCTAGTCTCCCTTGAGATGGAGGGATACAGAGAGAGATGCTAGGCTCCTCTGAGAGAGAGTGAGTGAGAGGGAGATGCTAAGCTCCTTTGAGAGAGAGAGAGAGAGAGAGGGAGTGAGAGATGCTGGCTCCTTTGAGAGAGAGAGAAAAAGAGAGATGCTAGGCTCTATTAAGAGAGAGTGAGAGAGAGAGAGTTGCCAATCTCATTTGAGAGAGAGAGCGAGAGAGAGATGCTAGGATTCTTTGAGTGAGTGAGAGTGCTGTTAGGCTCCATTGAGGGGGAGAGAGAGAGAGAGAGAGAGAGAGAGAGAGAGAGAGAGAGAGAGAGAGATCCTAGTCTCCTTAGAGAGAGAGTGTGAAGGAGAGAGAAGATGCTAGAATCCTTTGAGAGAGAGAGAGAGTGTGTGTGTGAGAGGGAGAGTAATGCACCGATCCTTTGAGAGAGAGAGAGAGACAGAGAAATGCCAGGATCTTTGGAGAAAGAGAGAGAGAGAAAGAGAGAGAGAGAGAAAGAGAGAGAGAGAAAGAGAAAGAAAGACGCTTGTCTCCTTTGAGAGAGGAAGAGGGAGAAATGCTACACTCCATTGAGAGCGACAGAGAGAGAGAGAGAGAGAGGGAGATGCAAGGCTCCATTTAGAAAGAGAGACAGAGAGACTGAGAGAGAGATCCAAGGCTCTTTGAGATTGAGAGAGAGAGAGACATGCTAGGCTAATGTGAGAGAAAGAGAGAGAGAGAAATGCTAGTCTCCTTTGAGAGAGCGAGAGAGAAATACTATGCTCCATTGAGAATGAGAGAGATAGAGGGAGATGCTAGGTTGAATTTAGAGAGAGGGACAGAGAGAGAGAAATGCTGGAATCCTTTGAGAGAGGGAGAAAGAGAGAGAAAGAAGCTAGGCTCCTTTGAGAGAGAGAGAGAGACAGAGGGAGATGCTACGCTTGTTAGAGAGTGAGATAGAGAGAGAAGCCAGAGTCCTTTGAAAGAGAGAGATAGAGAGAGAGTTGGATGCTAGGCTCCTTTGAGAGAGAGAGAGATGCTAGTCTCCTTTGAGAGAGTGAGAAATACTAATCAACATTGAGAGACAGAGAGAGAGATGCTACCCTCCTTTGAGAAAGGGAGAGTGAGAGAGAGAGAGGCGCTAGGCTCCTTTGAGAGAGAGAGAGGGAGAGAGAGAGAGGCTAGGATCCTTTGATAAAGAGAGAAAGAGGGAGTCTGAGAAGCTAGGCTCTTTTGAGAGAGAGTGATAGAGGGAGAGATATGCAAGGCTCCTTTGAGAGAGAGATGCTAGTCTCCCTTGAGAGGGAGAGATACAGAGAGAGAGATGCTAGGCTCCTTTGAGAGAGAGAGATGCTGTCTCCTTTGAGAGAGTGAGAGGTGCTAGACTCCCTTGTGAGAGAGAGGGGGGATCGATGCTAGGCGCCACTGAAAGAGAGAGAGAGAAATGCTAGTCTCCTTTGAGAGAGATAGCGAGAGATAGAGAGAGAGATGCTAGCCTTTTTTGAGAGAGAGAGAGAGAGAGATGGAGATGCTAGTCTCCATTGAGAGACAGAGAGAGATAGACAGAGAAAGAGATCCAAGGCTCCATTGAAAGAGAGAGAGAGAGACATGCTAGGCTAATGTGAGAGAAAGAGAGAGAGAAATGGTAGTCTCCTTTGAGAGAGAGAGAGAGAGAAATACTATGATCCATTGAGAATGAGAGAGACAGAAGGAGATGCTAGGCTGCATTGAGAGAGAGAGAGAGAGAGGGAGAGACATGCTGGAATACTTTGAGAGAGGGAGAAACAGAGAGATAAAGAGAAGCTAGGCTCCTTTGACAGACAGAGAGAGACACAGAGAGATGCTACACTCGAGAAAGAGAGAGAGAGAGAGAGACAAGAAGGAATCCTTTGAGAGAGAGAGACAGAGTTGTATGCAAGAGCCCTTTGTGAGAGACACACAGAGAGAGATGCTAGGATCCTTTGAGAGACACACAGAGAGAGAAGGAGAGACGGTAGGATCCCTTGAATGAGAGAGAGAGAAAGAGAGAGATAGAGAGATAGATTCTAGGCTACTTTGCGAGATAGAGAGAGAGATATGCTAGGCTACTTTGAGAGAGAGAGAGAAAGAGAAATGCTAGGCTCCTTTGAGAGAGAGAGGGAAATGATAGTCTCCTTTGAGAGACAGAGATAAGGAGAGAGAGATGCCAGTCTCAGTTGATAGAGAGAGATAGAGATATGGTAGACTCCTTTGACAGAGGGAGAAACAGAGAGAGGGAATCTAGGCTACTTTGAGAGAGAGAGAGAGAGTGTGTGAGAGAGAGGGAGAGTAATGCACAACTACTTTGAGAGAGAGGGAGAGACAGAGAGATGCCAGAATCTTTGGAGAAAGAGAGAGAGAGAAAGAGAGAGAGAGGCGCTTGTCTCCTTTGAGAGAGACAGAGGGAGAAATGCTATGCTCCATTGAGAGCGAGAGAGAGGGAGAGAGGGAGATGCTAGGCTCCATTTAGAAAGAGAGATAGAGATACAGAGAGAGAGAGAGATCCACGGCTCCTTTGAGAGAGAGAGAGAGAGACATGCTAGGCTAATGTGAGAGAAAGAGAAAGAAATGCTAGTCTCCTTTGAGAGAGAGAGAGAGAAATACTATGCTCCTTTGAGAATGAGAGAGATAGAGGGAGATTCTAGGCTCCATTGAGAGAGAGACATGTTAGAATCTTTTGAGAGAGGGAGAGAGATAGAGAGAAGCTATTCTTTGAGAGTGAGAGAGAGAGAGACAGAGAGAGATGCTACATTCCTTAGACAGAGAGGGAGAGACAGCTGCCAGAGTCCTTTGAGAGAGAGAAAGTGTTGGATGCAAGGATCGTTTGTGAGAGACAGAGAAAGAGAGATGCTAGGCTCTTTGAGAGAGAGAGAGAGAGAGACAGGGAGAGAGAGACGGTAGGCTCCCTTGAATGAGAGAGAGAGAAAAAGAGAGATATATATGTGCTAGGCTACTTTGAGAGAGAGAGAGAGAGAAGAGAGATGCTAGGCTCCTTTGAGACAGAGAGAAATGCTAGTCTCCTCTGAGAGAGAGAGATACAGAGAGAGAGATGCCAATCTCCACTGATAGAGAGAGATAGAGACATGCTAGACTCCTTTGAGAGAGGGAGAAAGAGAGAGAGAGAATCTAGGCTACTTTGAGAAAGAGAGCGAGACAGAGAGAGTAGGAGATAGAAGCTATGTTCCTTAGTGAGAGAGAGAGAGAGAGAGAGAGAGAGAGAGAGAGAGAGAGAGAGAAGCCAGAGTCCTTTGAAAGAGAGAGATAGAGAGAGAGTTGGATGCTAGGCTCCTTTGAGAGAGAGAGAGATGCTAGGCTACATTGAGAGAGACAGAGACAGATGCTAGTCTCCTTTGAGACAGAGAGAGAGATAAGCCATGCTCCTTTGAGAGAGAGAGAGAGAGAGAGAGAGAGAGAGATGCTATGCTCCTTTGAGAGAGAGAGAGGGAGGTAGGGAGATTCTAGGCTCCATTGAGAGAGAGAGAAATAGAGAGAGAGTGATGCTAGGCTACTTTATGATGGAGAGAGAGAGAGAGAGATTCAAGGCTCCATTGAGAGAGAGAGAAAGAGAGTGAGATGCTACTCTCCTTTGAGAGAGAGAGAGATGCTAAGCAACATTGAAAGACAGAGAGAGAGAGATGCTACACTCCTTTGAGAAAGGGATAGTGAGAGAGAGGTGCTTGTCTCCTTTGTGAGAGAGAGGGAGAGAGAGAGAGGGGCTAGGATCCTTTGATACAGAGAGAAAGAGAGAGACTGAGAAGCTAGGCTCTTTGAGAGAGAGTGAGAGAGGGAGAGAAATGCAAGGCTCCTTTGAGAGAGAGATACAGAGAGAGATATGCTACGCTCCTTTGAGAGAGAGATGCTGTCTCCTTTGAGAGTGTGAGAGATGCTAGACTCCGTTGTGAGAGAGAGAGGGGGGAGATGCTAGGCGCCACTGAAAGAGAGAGAGATGCTAGGCTCCTTTGAGAGAGAGAGAGAGAGATGCTATGCTCCATTGAAGAGAGAGAGAGAGTGGTTCTAGGCTCCTTTGAGAGAGAGAGAGAAATGCTATGCACCTTTGAGAGAGAGAAAGAGAGATATGCTAGGATCCTTTGAGAGAGGGAGAAAAAGAGAGAGTGAAGCTAGGCTCCTTTGAGAGAGAAATAAAGAGAGATGCTATGCTCCTTAGAGTGAGAGGCATACAGATGTCAGACTCCTTTGAGAGAGAGATATATATTTGAATGCTAGGATTCTTTGTGAGAGAGAGAGAGGTGCGAGGATCCGTTGAGAGGGAGAGAGAGAGATAGAGAGAGAGAGATGCTAGGCTCCTTTGAACGTAAGAGTGAAGATGAGGGAGAGAGAGAGAGATGCTAGTCTCCCTTGAGATAGAGGGATACAGAGAGAGATGCTAGGCTCCTCTGAGAGAGAGTGAGTGAGAGGGAGATGCTAAGCTCCTTTGAGAGAGAGAGAGAGAGAGAGGGAGTGAGAGATGCTGGCTCCTTTGAGAGAGAGAGAAAAAGAGAGATGCTAGGCTCTATTAAGAGAGAGTGAGAGAGAGAGTTGCCAATCTCATTTGAGAGAGAGAGCGAGAGAGAGATGCTAGGATCCTTTGAGTGAGTGAGAGTGCTGTTAGGCTCCATTGAGGAGAGAGAGAGAGAGAGAGAGAGAGAGAGAGAGAGAGAGAGAGAGAGAGAGAGAGAGAGAAGCCAGAGTCCTTTGAAAGAGAGAGATAGAGAGAGAGTTGGATGCTAGGCTACTTTGAGAGAGAGAGAGATGCTAGTCTCCTTTGAGAGAGTGAGAAATACTAATCAACATTGAGAGACAGAGAGAGAGATGCTACCCTCCTTTGAGAAAGGGAGAGTGAGAGAGAGAGAGAGGCGCTAGGCTCCTTTGAGAGAGAGAGAGGGAGAGAGAGAGAGGCTAGGATCCTTTGATAAAGAGAGAAAGAGGGAGTCTGAGAAGCTAGGCTCTTTTGAGAGAGAGTGATAGAGGGAGAGATATGCAAGGCTCCTTTGAGAGAGAGATGCTAGTCTCCTTTGAGAGGGAGAGATACAGAGAGAGAGATGCTAGGCTCCTTTGAGAGAGAGAGATGCTGTCTCCTTTGAGAGAGTGAGAGGTGCTAGACTCCCTTGTGAGAGAGAGGGGGGATCGATGCTAGGCGCCACTGAAAGAGAGAGAGAGAAATGCTAGTCTCCTTTGAGAGAGATAGCGAGAGATAGAGAGAGAGATGCTAGCCTTTTTTGAGAGAGAGAGAGAGAGAGATGGAGATGCTAGTCTCCATTGAGAGACAGAGAGAGATAGACAGAGAAAGAGATCCAAGGCTCCATTGAAAGAGAGAGAGAGAGAGACATGCTAGGCTAATGTGAGAGAAAGAGAGAGAGAAATGGTAGTCTCCTTTGAGAGAGAGAGAGAGAGAAATACTATGATCCATTGAGAATGAGAGAGACAGAAGGAGATGCTAGGCTGCATTGAGAGAGAGAGAGAGAGAGGGAGAGACATGCTGGAATACTTTGAGAGAGGGAGAAACAGAGAGAGAAAGAGAAGCTAGGCTCCTTTGACAGACAGAGAGAGACACAGAGAGATGCTACACTCGAGAAAGAGAGAGAGAGAGAGAGACAAGAAGGAATCCTTTGAGAGAGAGAGACAGAGTTGTATGCAAGAGCCCTTTGTGAGAGACACACAGAGAGAGATGCTAGGATCCTTTGAGAGACACACAGAGAGAGAAGGAGAGACGGTAGGATCCCTTGAATGAGAGAGAGAGAAAGAGAGAGATAGAGAGATAGATTCTAGGCTACTTTGCGAGATAGAGAGAGAGATATGCTAGGCTACTTTGAGAGAGAGAGAGAAAGAGAAATGCTAGGCTCCTTTGAGAGAGAGAGGGAAATGATAGTCTCCTTTGAGAGACAGAGATAAGGAGAGAGAGATGCCAGGCTCAGTTGATAGAGAGAGATAGAGATATGGTAGACTCCTTTGACAGAGGGAGAAACAGAGAGAGGGAATCTAGGCTACTTTGAGAGAGAGAGAGAGAGTGTGTGAGAGAGAGGGAGAGTAATGCACAACTACTTTGAGAGAGAGGGAGAGACAGAGAGATGCCAGAATCTTTGGAGAAAGAGAGAGAGAGAAAGAGAGAGAGAGGCGCTTGTCTCCTTTGAGAGAGACAGAGGGAGAAATGCTATGCTCCATTGAGAGCGAGAGAGAGGGAGAGAGGGAGATGCTAGGCTCCATTTAGAAAGAGAGATAGAGATACAGAGAGAGAGAGAGATCCACGGCTCCTTTGAGAGAGAGAGAGAGAGACATGCTAGGCTAATGTGAGAGAAAGAGAAAGAAATGCTAGTCTCCTTTGAGAGAGAGAGAGAGAAATACTATGCTCCTTTGAGAATGAGAGAGATAGAGGGAGATTCTAGGCTCCATTGAGAGAGAGACATGTTAGAATCTTTTGAGAGAGGGAGAGAGATAGAGAGAAGCTATTCTTTGAGAGTGAGAGAGAGAGAGACAGAGAGAGATGCTACATTCCTTAGACAGAGAGGGAGAGACAGCTGCCAGAGTCCTTTGAGAGAGAGAAAGTGTTGGATGCAAGGATCGTTTGTGAGAGACAGAGAAAGAGAGATGCTAGGCTCTTTGAGAGAGAGAGAGAGAGAGAGAGAGACAGGGAGAGAGAGACGGTAGGCTCCCTTGAATGAGAGAGAGAGAAAAAGAGAGATATATATGTGCTAGGCTACTTTGAGAGAGAGAGAGAGAGAAGAGAGATGCTAGGCTCCTTTGAGACAGAGAGAAATGCTAGTCTCCTCTGAGAGAGAGAGATACAGAGAGAGAGATGCCAATCTCCACTGATAGAGAGAGATAGAGACATGCTAGACTCCTTTGAGAGAGGGAGAAAGAGAGAGAGAGAATCTAGGCTACTTTGAGAAAGAGAGCGAGACAGAGAGAGTAGGAGATAGAAGCTATGTTCCTTAGTGAGAGAGAGAGAGAGAGAGAGAGAGAGAGAGAGAGAGAGAGAGAGAGAAGCCAGAGTCCTTTGAAAGAGAGAGATAGAGAGAGAGTTGGATGCTAGGCTCCTTTGAGAGAGAGAGAGATGCTAGTCTCCTTTGAGAGAGTGAGAAATACTAATCAACATTGAGAGACAGAGAGAGAGATGCTACCCTCCTTTGAGAAAGGGAGAGTGAGAGAGAGAGAGAGGCGCTAGGCTCCTTTGAGAGAGAGAGAGGGAGAGAGAGAGAGGCTAGGATCCTTTGATAAAGAGAGAAAGAGGGAGTCTGAGAAGCTAGGCTCTTTTGAGAGAGAGTGATAGAGGGAGAGATATGCAAGGCTCCTTTGAGAGAGAGATGCTAGTCTCCTTTGAGGGGAGAGATACAGAGAGAGAGATGCTAGGCTCCTTTGAGAGAGAGAGATGCTGTCTCCTTTGAGAGAGTGAGAGGTGCTAGACTCCCTTGTGAGAGAGAGGGGGGATCGATGCTAGGCGCCACTGAAAGATAGAGAGAGAAATACTAGTCTCCTTTGAGAGAGATAGCGAGTGATAGAGAGAGAGATGCTAGCCTTTTTTGAGAGAGAGAGAGAGAGATGGAGATGCTAGTCTCCATTGAGAGACAGAGAGAGATAGACAGAGAAAGAGATCCAAGGCTCCATTGAAAGAGAGAGAGAGAGACATGCTAGGCTAATGTGAGAGAAAGAGAGAGAGAAATGGTAGTCTCCTTTGAGAGAGAGAGAGAGAGAAATACTATGATCCATTGAGAATGAGAGAGACAGAAGGAGATGCTAGGCTGCATTGAGAGAGAGAGAGAGAGAGGGAGAGACATGCTGGAATACTTTGAGAGAGGGAGAAACAGAGAGAGAAAGAGAAGCTAGGCTCCTTTGACAGACAGAGAGAGACACAGAGAGATGCTACACTCGAGAAAGAGAGAGAGAGAGAGAGACAAGAAGGAATCCTTTGAGAGAGAGAGACAGAGTTGTATGCAAGAGCCCTTTGTGAGAGACACACAGAGAGAGATGCTAGGATCCTTTGAGAGACACACAGAGAGAGAAGGAGAGACGGTAGGATCCCTTGAATGAGAGAGAGAGAAAGAGAGAGATAGAGAGATAGATTCTAGGCTACTTTGCGAGATAGAGAGAGAGATATGCTAGGCTACTTTGAGAGAGAGAGAGAAAGAGAAATGCTAGGCTCCTTTGAGAGAGAGAGGGAAATGATAGTCTCCTTTGAGAGACAGAGATAAGGAGAGAGAGATGCCAGGCTCAGTTGATAGAGAGAGATAGAGATATGGTAGACTCCTTTGACAGAGGGAGAAACAGAGAGAGGGAATCTAGGCTACTTTGAGAGAGAGAGAGAGAGTGTGTGAGAGAGAGGGAGAGTAATGCACAACTACTTTGAGAGAGAGGGAGAGACAGAGAGATGCCAGAATCTTTGGAGAAAGAGAGAGAGAGAAAGAGAGAGAGAGGCGCTTGTCTCCTTTGAGAGAGACAGAGGGAGAAATGCTATGCTCCATTGAGAGCGAGAGAGAGGGAGAGAGGGAGATGCTAGGCTCCATTTAGAAAGAGAGATAGAGATACAGAGAGAGAGAGAGATCCACGGCTCCTTTGAGAGAGAGAGAGAGAGACATGCTAGGCTAATGTGAGAGAAAGAGAAAGAAATGCTAGTCTCCTTTGAGAGAGAGAGAGAGAAATACTATGCTCCTTTGAGAATGAGAGAGATAGAGGGAGATTCTAGGCTCCATTGAGAGAGAGACATGTTAGAATCTTTTGAGAGAGGGAGAGAGATAGAGAGAAGCTATTCTTTGAGAGTGAGAGAGAGAGAGACAGAGAGAGATGCTACATTCCTTAGACAGAGAGGGAGAGACAGCTGCCAGAGTCCTTTGAGAGAGAGAAAGTGTTGGATGCAAGGATCGTTTGTGAGAGACAGAGAAAGAGAGATGCTAGGCTCTTTGAGAGAGAGAGAGAGAGAGAGACAGGGAGAGAGAGACGGTAGGCTCCCTTGAATGAGAGAGAGAGAAAAAGAGAGATATATATGTGCTAGGCTACTTTGAGAGAGAGAGAGAGAGAAGAGAGATGCTAGGCTCCTTTGAGACAGAGAGAAATGCTAGTCTCCTCTGAGAGAGAGAGATACAGAGAGAGAGATGCCAATCTCCACTGATAGAGAGAGATAGAGACATGCTAGACTCCTTTGAGAGAGGGAGAAAGAGAGAGAGAGAATCTAGGCTACTTTGAGATAGAGAGCGAGACAGAGAGAGTAGGAGATAGAAGCTATGTTCCTTCGTGAGAGAGAGAGAGAGAGAGAGAGAGAGAGAGAGAGAGAGAGAGAGAGAGAAGCCAGAGTCCTTTGAAAGAGAGAGATAGAGAGAGAGTTGGATGCTAGGCTCCTTTGAGAGAGAGAGGGATGCTAGGCTACATTGAGAGAGACAGAGACAGATGCTAGTCTCCTTTGAGACAGAGAGAGAGATAAGCCATGCTCCTTTGAGAGAGAGAGAGAGAGAGAGAGAGAGAGAGAGAGAGAGAGAGATGCTATGCTCCTTTGAGAGAGAGAGAGGGAGGTAGGGAGATTCTAGGCTCCATTGAGAGAGAGAGAAATAGAGAGAGAGTGATGCTAGGCTACTTTATGATGGAGAGAGAGAGAGAGATTCAAGGCTCCATTGAGAGAGAGAGAAAGAGAGAGAGATGCTACTCTCCTTTGAGAGAGAGAGAGATGCTAAGCAGCATTGAAAGACAGAGAGAGAGAGATGCTACCCTCCTTTGAGAAAGGGATAGTGAGAGAGAGGTGCTTGTCTCCTTTGTGAGAGAGAGGGAGAGAGAGAGAGGGGCTAGGATCCTTTGATACAGAGAGAAAGAGAGAGACTGAGAAGCTAGGCTCCTTTGAGAGAGAGTGAGAGAGGGAGAGAAATGCAAGGCTCCTTTGAGAGAGAGAGATACAGAGAGAGATATGCTACGCTCCTTTGAGAGAGAGATGCTGTCTCCTTTGAGAGTGTGAGAGATGGTAGACTCCGTTGTGAGAGAGAGAGGGGGGAGATGCTAGGCGCCACTGAAAGAGAGAGAGATGCTAGGCTCCTTTGAGAGAGAGAGAGAGAGAGAGATGCTATGCTCCATTGAAGAGAGAGAGAGAGTGGTTCTAGGCTCCTTTGAGAGAGAGAGAGAGAAATGCTATGCACCTTTGAGAGAGAGAAAGAGAGATATGATAGGATCCTTTGAGAGAGGGAGAAAAAGAGAGAGTGAAGCTAGGCTCCTTTGAGAGAGAAATAAAGAGAGATGCTATGCTCCTTAGAGTGAGAGGCATACAGATGTCAGACTCCTTTGAGAGAGAGATATATATTTGAATGCTAGGATTCTTTGTGAGAGAGAGAGAGGTGCGAGGATCCGTTGAGAGGGAGAGAGAGAGATAGAGAGAGAGAGATGCTAGGCTCCTTTGAACGTAAGAGTGAAGATGAGGGAGAGAGAGAGAGATGCTAGTCTCCCTTGAGATAGAGGGATACAGAGAGAGATGCTAGGCTCCTCTGAGAGAGAGTGAGTGAGAGGGAGATGCTAAGCTCCTTTGAGAGAGAGAGAGAGAGAGAGGGAGTGAGAGATGCTGGCTCCTTTGAGAGAGAGAGAAAAAGAGAGATGCTAGGCTCTATTAAGAGAGAGTGAGAGAGAGAGTTGCCAATCTCATTTGAGAGAGAGAGCGAGAGAGAGATGCTAGGATCCTTTGAGTGAGTGAGAGTGCTGTTAGGCTCCATTGAGGGAGAGAGAGAGAGAGAGAGAGAGAGAGAGAGAGAGAGAGAGAGAGAGAAGCCAGAGTCCTTTGAAAGAGAGAGATAGAGAGAGAGTTGGATGCTAGGCTCCTTTGAGAGAGAGAGAGATGCTAGTCTCCTTTGAGAGAGTGAGAAATACTAATCAACATTGAGAGACAGAGAGAGAGATGCTACCCTCCTTTGAGAAAGGGAGAGTGAGAGAGAGAGAGAGGCGCTAGGCTCCTTTGAGAGAGAGAGAGGGAGAGAGAGAGAGGCTAGGATCCTTTGATAAAGAGAGAAAGAGGGAGTCTGAGAAGCTAGGCTCTTTTGAGAGAGAGTGATAGAGGGAGAGATATGCAAGGCTCCTTTGAGAGAGAGATGCTAGTCTCCTTTGAGAGGGAGAGATACAGAGAGAGAGATGCTAGGCTCCTTTGAGAGAGAGAGATGCTGTCTCCTTTGAGAGAGTGAGAGGTGCTAGACTCCCTTGTGAGAGAGAGGGGGGATCGATGCTAGGCGCCACTGAAAGAGAGAGAGAGAAATGCTAGTCTCCTTTGAGAGAGACAGCGAGAGATAGAGAGAGAGATGCTAGCCTTTTTTGAGAGAGAGAGAGAGAGAGATGGAGATGCTAGTCTCCATTGAGAGACAGAGAGAGATAGACAGAGAAAGAGATCCAAGGCTCCATTGAAAGAGAGAGAGAGAGACATGCTAGGCTAATGTGAGAGAAAGAGAGAGAGAAATGGTAGTCTCCTTTGAGAGAGAGAGAGAGAGAGAAATACTATGATCCATTGAGAATGAGAGAGACAGAAGGAGATGCTAGGCTGCATTGAGAGAGAGAGAGAGAGAGGGAGAGACATGCTGGAATACTTTGAGAGAGGGAGAAACAGAGAGAGAAAGAGAAGCTAGGCTCCTTTGACAGACAGAGAGAGACACAGAGAGATGCTACACTCGAGAAAGAGAGAGAGAGAGAGAGACAAGAAGGAATCCTTTGAGAGAGAGAGACAGAGTTGTATGCAAGAGCCCTTTGTGAGAGACACACAGAGAGAGATGCTAGGATCCTTTGAGAGACACACAGAGAGAGAAGGAGAGACGGTAGGATCCCTTGAATGAGAGAGAGAGAAAGAGAGAGATAGAGAGATAGATTCTAGGCTACTTTGCGAGATAGAGAGAGAGATATGCTAGGCTACTTTGAGAGAGAGAGAGAAAGAGAAATGCTAGGCTCCTTTGAGAGAGAGAGGGAAATGATAGTCTCCTTTGAGAGACAGAGATAAGGAGAGAGAGATGCCAGGCTCAGTTGATAGAGAGAGATAGAGATATGGTAGACTCCTTTGACAGAGGGAGAAACAGAGAGAGGGAATCTAGGCTACTTTGACAGAGAGAGAGAGAGTGTGTGAGAGAGAGGGAGAGTAATGCACAACTACTTTGAGAGAGAGGGAGAGACAGAGAGATGCCAGAATCTTTGGAGAAAGAGAGAGAGAGAAAGAGAGAGAGAGGCGCTTGTCTCCTTTGAGAGAGACAGAGGGAGAAATGCTATGCTCCATTGAGAGCGAGAGAGAGGGAGAGAGGGAGATGCTAGGCTCCATTTAGAAAGAGAGATAGAGATACAGAGAGAGAGAGATCCACGGCTCCTTTGAGAGAGAGAGAGAGAGACATGCTAGGCTAATGTGAGAGAAAGAGAAAGAAATGCTAGTCTCCTTTGAGAGAGAGAGAGAGAAATACTATGCTCCTTTGAGAATGAGAGAGATAGAGGGAGAATCTAGGCTCCATTGAGAGAGAGACATGTTAGAATCTTTTGAGAGAGGGAGAGAGATAGAGAGAAGCTATTCTTTGAGAGTGAGAGAGAGAGACAGAGAGAGATGCTACATTCCTTAGACAGAGAGGGAGAGACAGCTGCCAGAGTCCTTTGAGAGAGAGAAAGTGTTGGATGCAAGGATCGTTTGTGAGAGACAGAGAAAGAGAGATGCTAGGCTCTTTGAGAGAGAGAGAGAGAGAGAGAGAGACAGGGAGAGAGAGACGGTAGGCTCCCTTGAATGAGAGAGAGAGAAAAAGAGAGATATATATGTGCTAGGCTACTTTGAGAGAGAGAGAGAGAGAAGAGAGATGCTAGGCTCCTTTGAGACAGAGAGAAATGCTAGTCTCCTCTGAGAGAGAGAGATACAGAGAGAGAGATGCCAATCTCCACTGATAGAGAGAGATAGAGACATGCTAGACTCCTTTGAGAGAGGGAGAAAGAGAGAGAGAGAATCTAGGCTACTTTGAGAAAGAGAGCGAGACAGAGAGAGTAGGAGATAGAAGCTATGTTCCTTAGTGAGAGAGAGAGAGAGAGAGAGAGAGAGAGAGAGAGAGAGAGAGAGAGAGAAGCCAGAGTCCTTTGAAAGAGAGAGATAGAGAGAGAGTTGGATGCTAGGCTCCTTTGAGAGAGAGAGAGATGCTAGTCTCCTTTGAGAGAGTGAGAAATACTAATCAACATTGAGAGACAGAGAGAGAGATGCTACCCTCCTTTGAGAAAGGGAGAGTGAGAGAGAGAGAGAGGCGCTAGGCTCCTTTGAGAGAGAGAGAGGGAGAGAGAGAGAGGCTAGGATCCTTTGATAAAGAGAGAAAGAGGGAGTCTGAGAAGCTAGGCTCTTTTGAGAGAGAGTGATAGAGGGAGAGATATGCAAGGCTCCTTTGAGAGAGAGATGCTAGTCTCCTTTGAGGGGAGAGATACAGAGAGAGAGATGCTAGGCTCCTTTGAGAGAGAGAGATGCTGTCTCCTTTGAGAGAGTGAGAGGTGCTAGACTCCCTTGTGAGAGAGAGGGGGGATCGATGCTAGGCGCCACTGAAAGATAGAGAGAGAAATACTAGTCTCCTTTGAGAGAGATAGCGAGTGATAGAGAGAGAGATGCTAGCCTTTTTTGAGAGAGAGAGAGAGAGATGGAGATGCTAGTCTCCATTGAGAGACAGAGAGAGATAGACAGAGAAAGAGATCCAAGGCTCCATTGAAAGAGAGAGAGAGAGACATGCTAGGCTAATGTGAGAGAAAGAGAGAGAGAAATGGTAGTCTCCTTTGAGAGAGAGAGAGAGAGAAATACTATGATCCATTGAGAATGAGAGAGACAGAAGGAGATGCTAGGCTGCATTGAGAGAGAGAGAGAGAGAGGGAGAGACATGCTGGAATACTTTGAGAGAGGGAGAAACAGAGAGAGAAAGAGAAGCTAGGCTCCTTTGACAGACAGAGAGAGACACAGAGAGATGCTACACTCGAGAAAGAGAGAGAGAGAGAGAGACAAGAAGGAATCCTTTGAGAGAGAGAGACAGAGTTGTATGCAAGAGCCCTTTGTGAGAGACACACAGAGAGAGATGCTAGGATCCTTTGAGAGACACACAGAGAGAGAAGGAGAGACGGTAGGATCCCTTGAATGAGAGAGAGAGAAAGAGAGAGATAGAGAGATAGATTCTAGGCTACTTTGCGAGATAGAGAGAGAGATATGCTAGGCTACTTTGAGAGAGAGAGAGAAAGAGAAATGCTAGGCTCCTTTGAGAGAGAGAGGGAAATGATAGTCTCCTTTGAGAGACAGAGATAAGGAGAGAGAGATGCCAGGCTCAGTTGATAGAGAGAGATAGAGATATGGTAGACTCCTTTGACAGAGGGAGAAACAGAGAGAGGGAATCTAGGCTACTTTGAGAGAGAGAGAGAGAGTGTGTGAGAGAGAGGGAGAGTAATGCACAACTACTTTGAGAGAGAGGGAGAGACAGAGAGATGCCAGAATCTTTGGAGAAAGAGAGAGAGAGAAAGAGAGAGAGGCGCTTGTCTCCTTTGAGAGAGACAGAGGGAGAAATGCTATGCTCCATTGAGAGCGAGAGAGAGGGAGAGAGGGAGATGCTAGGCTCCATTTAGAAAGAGAGATAGAGATACAGAGAGAGAGAGAGATCCACGGCTCCTTTGAGAGAGAGAGAGAGAGACATGCTAGGCTAATGTGAGAGAAAGAGAAAGAAATGCTAGTCTCCTTTGAGAGAGAGAGAGAGAAATACTATGCTCCTTTGAGAATGAGAGAGATAGAGGGAGATTCTAGGCTCCATTGAGAGAGAGACATGTTAGAATCTTTTGAGAGAGGGAGAGAGATAGAGAGAAGCTATTCTTTGAGAGTGAGAGAGAGAGAGACAGAGAGAGATGCTACATTCCTTAGACAGAGAGGGAGAGACAGCTGCCAGAGTCCTTTGAGAGAGAGAAAGTGTTGGATGCAAGGATCGTTTGTGAGAGACAGAGAAAGAGAGATGCTAGGCTCTTTGAGAGAGAGAGAGAGAGAGAGACAGGGAGAGAGAGACGGTAGGCTCCCTTGAATGAGAGAGAGAGAAAAAGAGAGATATATATGTGCTAGGCTACTTTGAGAGAGAGAGAGAGAGAAGAGAGATGCTAGGCTCCTTTGAGACAGAGAGAAATGCTAGTCTCCTCTGAGAGAGAGATACAGAGAGAGAGATGCCAATCTCCACTGATAGAGAGAGATAGAGACATGCTAGACTCCTTTGAGAGAGGGAGAAAGAGAGAGAGAGAATCTAGGCTACTTTGAGATAGAGAGCGAGACAGAGAGAGTAGGAGATAGAAGCTATGTTCCTTCGTGAGAGAGAGAGAGAGAGAGAGAGAGAGAGAGAGAGAGAGAGAGAGAGAGAAGCCAGAGTCCTTTGAAAGAGAGAGATAGAGAGAGAGTTGGATGCTAGGCTCCTTTGAGAGAGAGAGGGATGCTAGGCTACATTGAAAGAGACAGAGACAGATGCTAGTCTCCTTTGAGACAGAGAGAGAGATAAGCCATGCTCCTTTGAGAGAGAGAGAGAGAGAGAGAGAGAGAGAGAGAGAGATGCTATGCTCCTTTGAGAGAGAGAGAGGGAGGTAGGGAGATTCTAGGCTCCATTGAGAGAGAGAGAAATAGAGAGAGAGTGATGCTAGGCTACTTTATGATGGAGAGAGAGAGAGAGATTCAAGGCTCCATTGAGAGAGAGAGAAAGAGAGAGAGATGCTACTCTCCTTTGAGAGAGAGAGAGATGCTAAGCAACATTGAAAGACAGAGAGAGAGAGATGCTACCCTCCTTTGAGAAAGGGATAGTGAGAGAGAGGTGCTTGTCTCCTTTGTGAGAGAGAGGGAGAGAGAGAGAGGGGCTAGGATCCTTTGATACAGAGAGAAAGAGAGAGACTGAGAAGCTAGGCTCCTTTGAGAGAGAGTGAGAGAGGGAGAGAAATGCAAGGCTCCTTTGAGAGAGAGAGATACAGAGAGAGATATGCTACGCTCCTTTGAGAGAGAGATGCTGTCTCCTTTGAGAGTGTGAGAGATGCTAGACTCCGTTGTGAGAGAGAGAGGGGGGAGATGCTAGGCGCCACTGAAAGAGAGAGAGATGCTAGGCTCCTTTGAGAGAGAGAGAGAGAGAGAGATGCTATGCTCCATTGAAGAGAGAGAGAGAGTGGTTCTAGGCTCCTTTGAGAGAGAGAGAGAGAAATGCTATGCACCTTTGAGAGAGAGAAAGAGAGATATGCTAGGATCCTTTGAGAGAGGGAGAAAAAGAGAGAATGAAGCTAGGCTCCTTTGAGAGAGAAATAAAGAGAGATGCTATGCTCCTTAGAGTGAGAGGCATACAGATGTCAGACTCCTTTGAGAGAGAGATATATATTTGAATGCTAGGATTCTTTGTGAGAGAGAGAGAGGTGCGAGGATCCGTTGAGAGGGAGAGAGAGAGAGATAGAGAGAGAGATGCTAGGCTCCTTTGAACGTAAGAGTGAAGATGAGGGAGAGAGAGAGAGATGCTAGTCTCCCTTGAGATAGAGGGATACAGAGAGAGATGCTAGGCTCCTCTGAGAGAGAGTGAGTGAGAGGGAGATGCTAAGCTCCTTTGAGAGAGAGAGAGAGAGAGAGGGAGTGAGAGATGCTGGCTCCTTTGAGAGAGAGAGAAAAAGAGAGATGCTAGGCTCTATTAAGAGAGAGTGAGAGAGAGAGTTGCCAATCTCATTTGAGAGAGAGAGCGAGAGAGAGATGCTAGGATCCTTTGAGTGAGTGAGAGTGCTGTTAGGCTCCATTGAGGGGGAGAGAGAGAGAGAGAGAGAGAGAGAGAGAGAGAGAGAGAGAGAGAAGCCAGAGTCCTTTGAAAGAGAGAGATAGAGAGAGAGTTGGATGCTAGGCTCCTTTGAGAGAGAGAGAGATGCTAGTCTCCTTTGAGAGAGTGAGAAATACTAATCAACATTGAGAGACAGAGAGAGAGATGCTACCCTCCTTTGAGAAAGGGAGAGTGAGAGAGAGAGAGAGGCGCTAGGCTCCTTTGAGAGAGAGAGAGGGAGAGAGAGAGAGGCTAGGATCCTTTGATAAAGAGAGAAAGAGGGAGTCTGAGAAGCTAGGCTCTTTTGAGAGAGAGTGATAGAGGGAGAGATATGCAAGGCTCCTTTGAGAGAGAGATGCTAGTCTACTTTGAGAGGGAGAGATACAGAGAGAGAGATGCTAGGCTCCTTTGAGAGAGAGAGAGATGCTGTCTCCTTTGAGAGAGTGAGAGGTGCTAGACTCCCTTGTGAGAGAGAGGGGGGATCGATGCTAGGCGCCACTGAAAGAGAGAGAGAGAAATACTAGTCTCCTTTGAGAGAGATAGCGAGAGATAGAGAGAGAGATGCTAGCCTTTTTTGAGAGAGAGAGAGAGAGAGATGGAGATGCTAGTCTCCATTGAGAGACAGAGAGAGATAGACAGAGAAAGAGATCCAAGGCTCCATTGAAAGAGAGAGAGAGAGACATGCTAGGCTAATGTGAGAGAAAGAGAGAGAGAAATGGTAGTCTCCTTTGAGAGAGAGAGAGAGAGAAATACTATGATCCATTGAGAATGAGAGAGACAGAAGGAGATGCTAGGCTGCATTGAGAGAGAGAGAGAGAGAGGGAGAGACATGCTGGAATACTTTGAGAGAGGGAGAAACAGAGAGAGAAAGAGAAGCTAGGCTCCTTTGACAGACAGAGAGAGACACAGAGAGATGCTACACTCGAGAAAGAGAGAGAGAGAGAGAGACAAGAAGGAATCCTTTGAGAGAGAGAGACAGAGTTGTATGCAAGAGCCCTTTGTGAGAGACACACAGAGAGAGATGCTAGGATCCTTTGAGAGACACACAGAGAGAGAAGGAGAGACGGTAGGATCCCTTGAATGAGAGAGAGAGAAAGAGAGAGATAGAGAGATAGATTCTAGGCTACTTTGCGAGATAGAGAGAGAGATATGCTAGGCTACTTTGAGAGAGAGAGAGAAAGAGAAATGCTAGGCTCCTTTGAGAGAGAGAGGGAAATGATAGTCTCCTTTGAGAGACAGAGATAAGGAGAGAGAGATGCCAGGCTCAGTTGATAGAGAGAGATAGAGATATGGTAGACTCCTTTGACAGAGGGAGAAACAGAGAGAGGGAATCTAGGCTACTTTGAGAGAGAGAGAGAGAGTGTGTGAGAGAGAGGGAGAGTAATGCACAACTACTTTGAGAGAGAGGGAGAGACAGAGAGATGCCAGAATCTTTGGAGAAAGAGAGAGAGAGAAAGAGAGAGAGGCGCTTGTCTCCTTTGAGAGAGACAGAGGGAGAAATGCTATGCTCCATTGAGAGCGAGAGAGAGGGAGAGAGGGAGATGCTAGGCTCCATTTAGAAAGAGAGATAGAGATACAGAGAGAGAGAGAGATCCACGGCTCCTTTGAGAGAGAGAGAGAGAGACATGCTAGGCTAATGTGAGAGAAAGAGAAAGAAATGCTAGTCTCCTTTGAGAGAGAGAGAGAGAAATACTATGCTCCTTTGAGAATGAGAGAGATAGAGGGAGATTCTAGGCTCCATTGAGAGAGAGACATGTTAGAATCTTTTGAGAGAGGGAGAGAGATAGAGAGAAGCTATTCTTTGAGAGTGAGAGAGAGAGAGACAGAGAGAGATGCTACATTCCTTAGACAGAGAGGGAGAGACAGCTGCCAGAGTCCTTTGAGAGAGAGAAAGTGTTGGATGCAAGGATCGTTTGTGAGAGACAGAGAAAGAGAGATGCTAGGCTCTTTGAGAGAGAGAGAGAGAGAGAGACAGGGAGAGAGAGACGGTAGGCTCCCTTGAATGAGAGAGAGAGAAAAAGAGAGATATATATGTGCTAGGCTACTTTGAGAGAGAGAGAGAGAGAAGAGAGATGCTAGGCTCCTTTGAGACAGAGAGAAATGCTAGTCTCCTCTGAGAGAGAGATACAGAGAGAGAGATGCCAATCTCCACTGATAGAGAGAGATAGAGACATGCTAGACTCCTTTGAGAGAGGGAGAAAGAGAGAGAGAGAATCTAGGCTACTTTGAGATAGAGAGCGAGACAGAGAGAGTAGGAGATAGAAGCTATGTTCCTTCGTGAGAGAGAGAGAGAGAGAGAGAGAGAGAGAGAGAGAGAGAGAAGCCAGAGTCCTTTGAAAGAGAGAGATAGAGAGAGAGTTGGATGCTAGGCTCCTTTGAGAGAGAGAGGGATGCTAGGCTACATTGAAAGAGACAGAGACAGATGCTAGTCTCCTTTGAGACAGAGAGAGAGATAAGCCATGCTCCTTTGAGAGAGAGAGAGAGAGAGAGAGAGAGAGAGAGAGAGATGCTATGCTCCTTTGAGAGAGAGAGAGGGAGGTAGGGAGATTCTAGGCTCCATTGAGAGAGAGAGAAATAGAGAGAGAGTGATGCTAGGCTACTTTATGATGGAGAGAGAGAGAGAGATTCAAGGCTCCATTGAGAGAGAGAGAAAGAGAGAGAGATGCTACTCTCCTTTGAGAGAGAGAGAGATGCTAAGCAACATTGAAAGACAGAGAGAGAGAGATGCTACCCTCCTTTGAGAAAGGGATAGTGAGAGAGAGGTGCTTGTCTCCTTTGTGAGAGAGAGGGAGAGAGAGAGAGGGGCTAGGATCCTTTGATACAGAGAGAAAGAGAGAGACTGAGAAGCTAGGCTCCTTTGAGAGAGAGTGAGAGAGGGAGAGAAATGCAAGGCTCCTTTGAGAGAGAGAGATACAGAGAGAGATATGCTACGCTCCTTTGAGAGAGAGATGCTGTCTCCTTTGAGAGTGTGAGAGATGCTAGACTCCGTTGTGAGAGAGAGAGGGGGGAGATGCTAGGCGCCACTGAAAGAGAGAGAGATGCTAGGCTCCTTTGAGAGAGAGAGAGAGAGAGAGATGCTATGCTCCATTGAAGAGAGAGAGAGAGTGGTTCTAGGCTCCTTTGAGAGAGAGAGAGAGAAATGCTATGCACCTTTGAGAGAGAGAAAGAGAGATATGCTAGGATCCTTTGAGAGAGGGAGAAAAAGAGAGAATGAAGCTAGGCTCCTTTGAGAGAGAAATAAAGAGAGATGCTATGCTCCTTAGAGTGAGAGGCATACAGATGTCAGACTCCTTTGAGAGAGAGATATATATTTGAATGCTAGGATTCTTTGTGAGAGAGAGAGAGGTGCGAGGATCCGTTGAGAGGGAGAGAGAGAGAGATAGAGAGAGAGATGCTAGGCTCCTTTGAACGTAAGAGTGAAGATGAGGGAGAGAGAGAGAGATGCTAGTCTCCCTTGAGATAGAGGGATACAGAGAGAGATGCTAGGCTCCTCTGAGAGAGAGTGAGTGAGAGGGAGATGCTAAGCTCCTTTGAGAGAGAGAGAGAGAGAGAGGGAGTGAGAGATGCTGGCTCCTTTGAGAGAGAGAGAAAAAGAGAGATGCTAGGCTCTATTAAGAGAGAGTGAGAGAGAGAGTTGCCAATCTCATTTGAGAGAGAGAGCGAGAGAGAGATGCTAGGATCCTTTGAGTGAGTGAGAGTGCTGTTAGGCTCCATTGAGGGGGAGAGAGAGAGAGAGAGAGAGAGAGAGAGAGAGAGAGAGAGAGAGAGAAGCCAGAGTCCTTTGAAAGAGAGAGATAGAGAGAGAGTTGGATGCTAGGCTCCTTTGAGAGAGAGAGAGATGCTAGTCTCCTTTGAGAGAGTGAGAAATACTAATCAACATTGAGAGACAGAGAGAGAGATGCTACCCTCCTTTGAGAAAGGGAGAGTGAGAGAGAGAGAGAGGCGCTAGGCTCCTTTGAGAGAGAGAGAGGGAGAGAGAGAGAGGCTAGGATCCTTTGATAAAGAGAGAAAGAGGGAGTCTGAGAAGCTAGGCTCTTTTGAGAGAGAGTGATAGAGGGAGAGATATGCAAGGCTCCTTTGAGAGAGAGATGCTAGTCTACTTTGAGAGGGAGAGATACAGAGAGAGAGATGCTAGGCTCCTTTGAGAGAGAGAGAGATGCTGTCTCCTTTGAGAGAGTGAGAGGTGCTAGACTCCCTTGTGAGAGAGAGGGGGGATCGATGCTAGGCGCCACTGAAAGAGAGAGAGAGAAATACTAGTCTCCTTTGAGAGAGATAGCGAGAGATAGAGAGAGAGATGCTAGCCTTTTTTGAGAGAGAGAGAGAGAGAGATGGAGATGCTAGTCTCCATTGAGAGACAGAGAGAGATAGACAGAGAAAGAGATCCAAGGCTCCATTGAAAGAGAGAGAGAGAGACATGCTAGGCTAATGTGAGAGAAAGAGAGAGAGAAATGGTAGTCTCCTTTGAGAGAGAGAGAGAGAGAAATACTATGATCCATTGAGAATGAGAGAGACAGAAGGAGATGCTAGGCTGCATTGAGAGAGAGAGAGAGAGAGGGAGAGACATGCTGGAATACTTTGAGAGAGGGAGAAACAGAGAGAGAAAGAGAAGCTAGGCTCCTTTGACAGACAGAGAGAGACACAGAGAGATGCTACACTCGAGAAAGAGAGAGAGAGAGAGAGACAAGAAGGAATCCTTTGAGAGAGAGAGACAGAGTTGTATGCAAGAGCCCTTTGTGAGAGACACACAGAGAGAGATGCTAGGATCCTTTGAGAGACACACAGAGAGAGAAGGAGAGACGGTAGGATCCCTTGAATGAGAGAGAGAGAAAGAGAGAGATAGAGAGATAGATTCTAGGCTACTTTGCGAGATAGAGAGAGAGATATGCTAGGCTACTTTGAGAGAGAGAGAGAAAGAGAAATGCTAGGCTCCTTTGAGAGAGAGAGGGAAATGATAGTCTCCTTTGAGAGACAGAGATAAGGAGAGAGAGATGCCAGGCTCAGTTGATAGAGAGAGATAGAGATATGGTAGACTCCTTTGACAGAGGGAGAAACAGAGAGAGGGAATCTAGGCTACTTTGAGAGAGAGAGAGAGAGTGTGTGAGAGAGAGGGAGAGTAATGCACAACTACTTTGAGAGAGAGGGAGAGACAGAGAGATGCCAGAATCTTTGGAGAAAGAGAGAGAGAGAAAGAGAGAGAGGCGCTTGTCTCCTTTGAGAGAGACAGAGGGAGAAATGCTATGCTCCATTGAGAGCGAGAGAGAGGGAGAGAGGGAGATGCTAGGCTCCATTTAGAAAGAGAGATAGAGATACAGAGAGAGAGAGAGATCCACGGCTCCTTTGAGAGAGAGAGAGAGAGACATGCTAGGCTAATGTGAGAGAAAGAGAAAGAAATGCTAGTCTCCTTTGAGAGAGAGAGAGAGAAATACTATGCTCCTTTGAGAATGAGAGAGATAGAGGGAGATTCTAGGCTCCATTGAGAGAGAGACATGTTAGAATCTTTTGAGAGAGGGAGAGAGATAGAGAGAAGCTATTCTTTGAGAGTGAGAGAGAGAGAGACAGAGAGAGATGCTACATTCCTTAGACAGAGAGGGAGAGACAGCTGCCAGAGTCCTTTGAGAGAGAGAAAGTGTTGGATGCAAGGATCGTTTGTGAGAGACAGAGAAAGAGAGATGCTAGGCTCTTTGAGAGAGAGAGAGAGAGAGAGACAGGGAGAGAGAGACGGTAGGCTCCCTTGAATGAGAGAGAGAGAAAAAGAGAGATATATATGTGCTAGGCTACTTTGAGAGAGAGAGAGAGAGAAGAGAGATGCTAGGCTCCTTTGAGACAGAGAGAAATGCTAGTCTCCTCTGAGAGAGAGATACAGAGAGAGAGATGCCAATCTCCACTGATAGAGAGAGATAGAGACATGCTAGACTCCTTTGAGAGAGGGAGAAAGAGAGAGAGAGAATCTAGGCTACTTTGAGATAGAGAGCGAGACAGAGAGAGTAGGAGATAGAAGCTATGTTCCTTCGTGAGAGAGAGAGAGAGAGAGAGGGAGAGAGAGAGAGGCTAGGATCCTTTGATAAAGAGAGAAAGAGGGAGTCTGAGAAGCTAGGCTCTTTTGAGAGAGAGTGATAGAGGGAGAGATATGCAAGGCTCCTTTGAGAGAGAGATGCTAGTCTCCTTTGAGAGGGAGAGATACAGAGAGAGAGATGCTAGGCTCCTTTGAGAGAGAGAGATGCTGTCTCCTTTGAGAGAGTGAGAGGTGCTAGACTCCCTTGTGAGAGAGAGGGGGGATCGATGCTAGGCGCCACTGAAAGAGAGAGAGAGAAATGCTAGTCTCCTTTGAGAGAGACAGCGAGAGATAGAGAGAGAGATGCTAGCCTTTTTTGAGAGAGAGAGAGAGAGAGATGGAGATGCTAGTCTCCATTGAGAGACAGAGAGAGATAGACAGAGAAAGAGATCCAAGGCTCCATTGAAAGAGAGAGAGAGAGACATGCTAGGCTAATGTGAGAGAAAGAGAGAGAGAAATGGTAGTCTCCTTTGAGAGAGAGAGAGAGAGAAATACTATGATCCATTGAGAATGAGAGAGACAGAAGGAGATGCTAGGCTGCATTGAGAGAGAGAGAGAGAGAGGGAGAGACATGCTGGAATACTTTGAGAGAGGGAGAAACAGAGAGAGAAAGAGAAGCTAGGCTCCTTTGACAGACAGAGAGAGACACAGAGAGATGCTACACTCGAGAAAGAGAGAGAGAGAGAGAGACAAGAAGGAATCCTTTGAGAGAGAGAGACAGAGTTGTATGCAAGAGCCCTTTGTGAGAGACACACAGAGAGAGATGCTAGGATCCTTTGAGAGACACACAGAGAGAGAAGGAGAGACGGTAGGATCCCTTGAATGAGAGAGAGAGAAAGAGAGAGATAGAGAGATAGATTCTAGGCTACTTTGCGAGATAGAGAGAGAGATATGCTAGGCTACTTTGAGAGAGAGAGAGAAAGAGAAATGCTAGGCTCCTTTGAGAGAGAGAGGGAAATGATAGTCTCCTTTGAGAGACAGAGATAAGGAGAGAGAGATGCCAGGCTCAGTTGATAGAGAGAGATAGAGATATGGTAGACTCCTTTGACAGAGGGAGAAACAGAGAGAGGGAATCTAGGCTACTTTGAGAGAGAGAGAGAGAGTGTGTGAGAGAGAGGGAGAGTAATGCACAACTACTTTGAGAGAGAGGGAGAGACAGAGAGATGCCAGAATCTTTGGAGAAAGAGAGAGAGAGAAAGAGAGAGAGAGGCGCTTGTCTCCTTTGAGAGAGACAGAGGGAGAAATGCTATGCTCCATTGAGAGCGAGAGAGAGGGAGAGAGGGAGATGCTAGGCTCCATTTAGAAAGAGAGATAGAGATACAGAGAGAGAGAGAGATCCACGGCTCCTTTGAGAGAGAGAGAGAGAGACATGCTAGGCTAATGTGAGAGAAAGAGAAAGAAATGCTAGTCTCCTTTGAGAGAGAGAGAGAGAAATACTATGCTCCTTTGAGAATGAGAGAGATAGAGGGAGATTCTAGGCTCCATTGAGAGAGAGACATGTTAGAATCTTTTGAGAGAGGGAGAGAGATAGAGAGAAGCTATTCTTTGAGAGTGAGAGAGAGAGAGACAGAGAGAGATGCTACATTCCTTAGACAGAGAGGGAGAGACAGCTGCCAGAGTCCTTTGAGAGAGAGAAAGTGTTGGATGCAAGGATCGTTTGTGAGAGACAGAGAAAGAGAGATGCTAGGCTCTTTGAGAGAGAGAGAGAGAGAGAGAGACAGGGAGAGAGAGACGGTAGGCTCCCTTGAATGAGAGAGAGAGAAAAAGAGAGATATATATGTGCTAGGCTACTTTGAGAGAGAGAGAGAGAGAAGAGAGATGCTAGGCTCCTTTGAGACAGAGAGAAATGCTAGTCTCCTCTGAGAGAGAGAGATACAGAGAGAGAGATGCCAATCTCCACTGATAGAGAGAGATAGAGACATGCTAGACTCCTTTGAGAGAGGGAGAAAGAGAGAGAGAGAATCTAGGCTACTTTGAGAAAGAGAGCGAGACAGAGAGAGTAGGAGATAGAAGCTATGTTCCTTAGTGAGAGAGAGAGAGAGAGAGAGAGAGAGAGAGAGAAGCCAGAGTCCTTTGAAAGAGAGAGATAGAGAGAGAGTTGGATGCTAGGCTCCTTTGAGAGAGAGAGAGATGCTAGGCTACATTGAGAGAGACAGAGACAGATGCTAGTCTCCTTTGAGACAGAGAGAGAGATAAGCCATGCTCCTTTGAGAGAGAGAGAGAGAGAGAGAGAGAGAGAGATGCTATGCTCCTTTGAGAGAGAGAGAGGGAGGTAGGGAGATTCTAGGCTCCATTGAGAGAGAGAGAAATAGAGAGAGAGTGATGCTAGGCTACTTTATGATGGAGAGAGAGAGAGAGAGATTCAAGGCTCCATTGAGAGAGAGAGAAAGAGAGTGAGATGCTACTCTCCTTTGAGAGAGAGAGAGATGCTAAGCAACATTGAAAGACAGAGAGAGAGAGATGCTACACTCCTTTGAGAAATGGATAGTGAGAGAGAGGTGCTTGTCTCCTTTGTGAGAGAGAGGGAGAGAGAGAGAGGGGATAGGATCCTTTGATACAGAGAGAAAGAGAGAGACTGAGAAGCTAGGCTCTTTGAGAGAGAGTGAGAGAGGGAGAGAAATGCAAGGCTCCTTTGAGAGAGAGATACAGAGAGAGATATGCTACGCTCCTTTGAGAGAGAGATGCTGTCTCCTTTGAGAGTGTGAGAGATGCTAGACTCCGTTGTGAGAGAGAGAGGGGGGAGATGCTAGGCGCCACTGAAAGAGAGAGAGATGCTAGGCTCCTTTGAGAGAGAGAGAGAGAGAGAGATGCTATGCTCCATTGAAGAGAGAGAGAGAGTGGTTCTAGGCTCCTTTGAGAGAGAGAGAGAGAAATGCTATGCACCTTTGAGAGAGAGAAAGAGAGATATGCTAGGATCCTTTGAGAGAGGGAGAAAAAGAGAGAGTGAAGCTAGGCTCCTTTGAGAGAGAAATAAAGAGAGATGCTATGCTCCTTAGAGTGAGAGGCATACAGATGTCAGACTCCTTTGAGAGAGAGATATATATTTGAATGCTAGGATTCTTTGTGAGAGAGAGAGAGGTGCGAGGATCCGTTGAGAGGGAGAGAGAGAGATAGAGAGAGAGAGATGCTAGGCTCCTTTGAACGTAAGAGTGAAGATGAGGGAGAGAGAGAGAGATGCTAGTCTCCCTTGAGATAGAGGGATACAGAGAGAGATGCTAGGCTCCTCTGAGAGAGAGTGAGTGAGAGGGAGATGCTAAGCTCCTTTGAGAGAGAGAGAGAGAGAGAGGGAGTGAGAGATGCTGGCTCCTTTGAGAGAGAGAGAAAAAGAGAGATGCTAGGCTCTATTAAGAGAGAGTGAGAGAGAGAGTTGCCAATCTCATTTGAGAGAGAGAGCGAGAGAGAGATGCTAGGATCCTTTGAGTGAGTGAGAGTGCTGTTAGGCTCCATTGAGGGAGAGAGAGAGAGAGAGAGAGAGAGAGAGAGAGAGAGAAGCCAGAGTCCTTTGAAAGAGAGAGATAGAGAGAGAGTTGGATGCTAGGCTCCTTTGAGAGAGAGAGAGATGCTAGTCTCCTTTGAGAGAGTGAGAAATACTAATCAACATTGAGAGACAGAGAGAGAGATGCTACCCTCCTTTGAGAAAGGGAGAGTGAGAGAGAGAGAGAGGCGCTAGGCTCCTTTGAGAGAGAGAGAGGGAGAGAGAGAGAGGCTAGGATCCTTTGATAAAGAGAGAAAGAGGGAGTCTGAGAAGCTAGGCTCTTTTGAGAGAGAGTGATAGAGGGAGAGATATGCAAGGCTCCTTTGAGAGAGAGATGCTAGTCTCCTTTGAGAGGGAGAGATACAGAGAGAGAGATGCTAGGCTCCTTTGAGAGAGAGAGATGCTGTCTCCTTTGAGAGAGTGAGAGGTGCTAGACTCCCTTGTGAGAGAGAGGGGGGATCGATGCTAGGCGCCACTGAAAGAGAGAGAGAGAAATGCTAGTCTCCTTTGAGAGAGATAGCGAGAGATAGAGAGAGAGATGCTAGCCTTTTTTGAGAGAGAGAGAGAGAGATGGAGATGCTAGTCTCCATTGAGAGACAGAGAGAGATAGACAGAGAAAGAGATCCAAGGCTCCATTGAAAGAGAGAGAGAGAGACATGCTAGGCTAATGTGAGAGAAAGAGAGAGAGAAATGGTAGTCTCCTTTGAGAGAGAGAGAGAGAGAAATACTATGATCCATTGAGAATGAGAGAGACAGAAGGAGATGCTAGGCTGCATTGAGAGAGAGAGAGAGAGAGGGAGAGACATGCTGGAATACTTTGAGAGAGGGAGAAACAGAGAGAGAAAGAGAAGCTAGGCTCCTTTGACAGACAGAGAGAGACACAGAGAGATGCTACACTCGAGAAAGAGAGAGAGAGAGAGAGACAAGAAGGAATCCTTTGAGAGAGAGAGACAGAGTTGTATGCAAGAGCCCTTTGTGAGAGACACACAGAGAGAGATGCTAGGATCCTTTGAGAGACACACAGAGAGAGAAGGAGAGACGGTAGGATCCCTTGAATGAGAGAGAGAGAAAGAGAGAGATAGAGAGATAGATTCTAGGCTACTTTGCGAGATAGAGAGAGAGATATGCTAGGCTACTTTGAGAGAGAGAGAGAAAGAGAAATGCTAGGCTCCTTTGAGAGAGAGAGGGAAATGATAGTCTCCTTTGAGAGACAGAGATAAGGAGAGAGAGATGCCAGGCTCAGTTGATAGAGAGAGATAGAGATATGGTAGACTCCTTTGACAGAGGGAGAAACAGAGAGAGGGAATCTAGGCTACTTTGAGAGAGAGAGAGAGAGTGTGTGAGAGAGAGGGAGAGTAATGCACAACTACTTTGAGAGAGAGGGAGAGACAGAGAGATGCCAGAATCTTTGGAGAAAGAGAGAGAGAGAAAGAGAGAGAGAGGCGCTTGTCTCCTTTGAGAGAGACAGAGGGAGAAATGCTATGCTCCATTGAGAGCGAGAGAGAGGGAGAGAGGGAGATGCTAGGCTCCATTTAGAAAGAGAGATAGAGATACAGAGAGAGAGAGAGATCCACGGCTCCTTTGAGAGAGAGAGAGAGAGACATGCTAGGCTAATGTGAGAGAAAGAGAAAGAAATGCTAGTCTCCTTTGAGAGAGAGAGAGAGAAATACTATGCTCCTTTGAGAATGAGAGAGATAGAGGGAGATTCTAGGCTCCATTGAGAGAGAGACATGTTAGAATCTTTTGAGAGAGGGAGAGAGATAGAGAGAAGCTATTCTTTGAGAGTGAGAGAGAGAGAGACAGAGAGAGATGCTACATTCCTTAGACAGAGAGGGAGAGACAGCTGCCAGAGTCCTTTGAGAGAGAGAAAGTGTTGGATGCAAGGATCGTTTGTGAGAGACAGAGAAAGAGAGATGCTAGGCTCTTTGAGAGAGAGAGAGAGAGAGAGACAGGGAGAGAGAGACGGTAGGCTCCCTTGAATGAGAGAGAGAGAAAAAGAGAGATATATATGTGCTAGGCTACTTTGAGAGAGAGAGAGAGAGAAGAGAGATGCTAGGCTCCTTTGAGACAGAGAGAAATGCTAGTCTCCTCTGAGAGAGAGAGATACAGAGAGAGAGATGCCAATCTCCACTGATAGAGAGAGATAGAGACATGCTAGACTCCTTTGAGAGAGGGAGAAAGAGAGAGAGAGAATCTAGGCTACTTTGAGATAGAGAGCGAGACAGAGAGAGTAGGAGATAGAAGCTATGTTCCTTAGTGAGAGAGAGAGAGAGAGAGAGAGAGAGAGAGAGAGAGAGAAGCCAGAGTCCTTTGAAAGAGAGAGATACAGAGGGAAGATGGCGGCGTGAGTAGAGCAGCGGAAATCTCCTCCCAAAACAACATATATCTATGAAAATATAACAAAGACAACCCTTCCTAGAATAAAGACCAGAGGACACAGGACAATATCCAGACCACATCCGGACCTGAGAGAACCCAGCGCCTCGCGAAGGGGGTAAGATACAAGCCCCGGCCCCGCGGGAGCCGAGCGCCCCTCCCCCCAGCTCCCGGCGGGAGAAGAGCAGGCAGAGCGGGAGGGAGACGGAGCCCAGGACTGCCGAACACCCAGCCCCCGCCATCCGGGACAGAGTGCAGGGCCCTCGATACTGGGAAATCAGGGCAGCAAGAACAGTGAGCAGGCACTGGAGGCTGGGCGACAGAGGACATAAGAAAAGCGCGCGACCATTTTTTTTTTTGCTTTTTTGCTGCTTTGTTTTGGCGAGCGCTTTTTGGAAGTCTTAAAGGGACAGGGACCCCAATATTAGGGAAACAGGGCAGAAAGACCGGTGAGCAGAGGCCTGAGGCTGGCACCGGAGAATAAAGAAAAACGAACGACCACCTTTTTTTTTTTAATTAAAAATTTTTTTTTTTTTTTTATTAAAAAAAATTTTTTTTTCTTGTTTTTTTTTGTGGTCGTTGTTTTGTTTTGGCGGGTGCTTTTTGGAAGTCTTAAAGGGGCAGGGCGGGCCACTTAATCCAGAGGTAGGGAAGCCGGGATCTCTGGGCACCCTAACCCCTGGGCTGCAGGGAGCAGGGAGGCCCCTTACGGAGATAAATAGCCTCCCAGCAGCTCCTGCTCCAACGCGACTCCACCATTTTGGAGTAGCTGCCCGAGCCAGGCCACGCCCACAGCAACAGCGGAGATTAACTCCATAGCAGCCGGGCAGGAAGCAGAAACCCTGTCTGCGCGCAGCTGCGCAGCACAAGCCACTAGAGGCCGCTGTTCTCCCAGGAGAGGAGGGCCACAAACCAACAAGAAAGGAAGTCCTTCCAGCCGTCACTTGTCCTAGTTCTGCAGACTATTCCTATCACCATGAAAAGGCAAAGCTACAGGCAGACAAAGATCACAGAGACAACACCAGAGAAGGAGACAGACCTAACCAGTCTTCCTGACAAAGAATTCAAAATAAGAATCATAAACATGCTGACAGAGATGCAGAGAAACACGCAAGAAAAATGGGATGAAGTCCGGAAAGAGATCACAGATGCCAGAAAGGAGATCGCAGAAATGAAACAAACTCTGGAAGGGTTTATAAGCAGAATGGATAGAATGCAAGAGGCCATTGATGGAATTGAAATCAGAGAACAGGAACGCATAGAAGCTGACATAGAGAGAGACAAAAGGATCTCCAGGAATGAAACAATATTAAGAGAACTGTGTGACCAATCTAAAAGGAGCAATATCCGTATTATAGGGGTCCCAGAAGAAGAAGAGAGAGGCAAAGAGATGGAAAGTATCTTAGAAGAAATAATTGCTGAAAACTTCCCCACACTGGGGGAGGAAGTAATCAAACAGACCACGGAAATACACAGAACCCCCAACAGAAAGGATCCAAGAAGGGCAACACCAAGACACATAATAATTAAAATGGCAAAGATCAAGGACAAGGAAAGAGTGTTAAAGGCAGCTAGAGAGAAAAAGGTCACCTATAAAGGGAAACCCATCAGGCTAACGTCAGATTTCTCAACAGAAACCCTACAGGCCAGAAGAGAATGGCATGATATATTTAATACAATGAAACAGAAGGGCCTTGAACCAATTATACTGTATCCAGCACGACTATCATTCAAATATGACGGTGGGATTAAACAATTCCCAGACAAACAAAAGCTGAGGGAATTTGCTTCCCACAAACCACCTCTACAGAACATCTTACAGGGACTGCTCTAGATGGGAGCACTCCTAGAAAGAGCACAGCACAAAACACCCAACATATGAAGAATTGAGGAGGAGGAACAAGAAGGGAGAGAAGAAAAGAATCTCCAGACAGTGTATATAACAGCTCAATAAGCGAGCTAAGTTAGGCAGTAAGATACTAAAGAGGCTAACCTTGAACCTTTGGTAACCACGAATTTAAAGCCTGCAATGGCAATAAGTACATATCTTTCAATAGTCACCCTAAATGTTAATGGGTTGAATGCACCAATCAAAAGACACAGAGTAACAGAATGGATAAAAAAGCAAGACCCATCTATATGCTGCTTACAAGAAACTCACCTCAAACCCAAAGACATGTACAGACTAAAAGTCAAGGGATGGAAAAACATATTTCAAGCAAACAACAGTGAGAAGAAAGCAGGGGTTGCAGTACTAATATCAGACAAAATAGACTTCAAAACAAAGAAAGTAACAAGAGATAAAGAAGGACACTACATAATGATAAAGGGCTCAGTCAAACAAGAGGATATAACCATTCTAAATATATATGCACCCAACACAGGAGCACCAGCATATGTGAAACAAATACTAACAGAACTAAAGGGGGATATAGACTGCAATGCATTCATTCTAGGAGACTTCAACACACCACTCACCCCAAAGGATAGATCCACTGGGCAGAAAATAAGTAAGGACACGGAAGCACTGAACAACACAGTAGAGCAGATGGACCTAATAGACATCTATAGAACTCTACATCCAAAAGCAGCGGGATATACATTCTTCTCAAGTGCACATGGAACATTCTCCAGAATAGACCACATACTAGGCCACAAAAAGAGCCTCAGAAAATTCCAAAAGATTGAAATCCTACCAACCAACTTTTCAGACCACAAAGGCATAAAACTAGAAATAAACTGTACAAAGAAAGCAAAGAGGCTCACGAACACATGGAGGCTTAACAACACGCTCCTAAATAATCAATGGATCAATGACCAAATCAAAATGGAGATCCAGCAATATATGGAAACAAATGACAACAACAACACTAAGCCCCAACTTCTGTGGGACACAGCAAAAGCAGTCTTAAGAGGAAAGTATATAGCAATCCAAGCATATTTAAAAAAGGAAGAGCAATCCCAAATGAATGGTCTAATGTCACAATTATCGAAATTGGAAAAAGAAGAACAGATGAGGCCTAAGGTCAGCAGAAGGAGGGACATAATAAAGATCAGAGAAGAAATAAATAAAATTGAGAAGAATAAAACAATAGCAAAAATCAATGAAACCAAGAGCTGGTTCTTCGAGAAAATAAACAAAATAGATAAGCCTCTAGCCAGACTTATTAAGAAGAAAAGAGAGTCAACACAAATCAACAGTATCAGAAACGAGAAAGGAAAAATCACGACGGACCCCACGGAAATGCAAAGAATTATTGGAGAATACTATGAAAACCTATATGCTAACAAGCTGGGAAACCTAGGAGAAATGGACAACTTCCTAGAAAAATATAACCTTCCAAGATTGACCCAGGAAGAAACAGAAAATCTAAACAGACCAATTACCAGCAACGAAATTGAAGAGGTAATCAAAAAACTACCAAAGAACAAAACCCCCGGGCCAGATGGATTTACCTCGGAATTTTATCAGACATACAGGGAAGACATAATACCCATTCTCCTTAAAGTTTTCCAAAAAATAGAGGAGGAGGGGATACTCCCAAACTCATTCTATGAAGCTAACATCACCCTAATACCAAAACCAGGCAAAGACCCCACCAAAAAAGAAAACTACAGACCAATATCCCTGATGAACGTAGATGCAAAAATACTCAACAAAATATTAGCAAACCGAATTCAAAAATACATCAAAAGGATCATACACCATGACCAAGTGGGATTCATTCCAGGGATGCAAGGATGGTACAACATTCGAAAGTCCATCAACATCATCCACCACATCAACAAAAAGAAAGACAAAAACCACATGATCATCTCCATAGATGCTGAAAAAGCATTTGACAAAGTTCAACATCCATTCATGTTAAAAACTCTCAGCAAAATGGGAATAGAGGGCAAGTACCTCAACATAATAAAGGCCATCTATGATAAACCCACAGCCAACATTATATTGAACAGCGAGAAGCTGAAAGCATTTCCTCTGAGATCGGGAACTAGACAGGGATGCCCACTCTCTCCACTGTTATTTAACATAGTACTGGAGGTCCTAGCCACGGCAATCAGACAAAATAAAGAAATACAAGGAATCCAGATTGGTAAAGAAGAAGTTAAACTGTCACTATTTGCAGATGACATGATACTGTACATAAAAAACCCTAAAGACTCCACCCCAAAACTACTAGAACTGATATCAGAATACAGCAAAGTTGCAGGATACAAAATCAACACACAGAAATCTGTGGCTTTCCTATATACTAACAATGAACCAACAGAAAGAGAAATCAGGAAAACAACTCCATTCACAATTGCATCAAAAAAAATAAAATACCTAGGAATAAACCTAACCAAAGAAGTGAAAGACTTATACTCTGAAAACTACAAGTCACTCTTAAGAGAAATTAAAGGGGACACTAACAGATGGAAACTCATCCCATGCTCGTGGCTAGGAAGAATTAATATCGTTAAAATGGCCATCCTGCCCAAAGCAATATACAGATTTGATGCAATCCCTATGAAACTACCAGCAACATTCTTCAATGAACTGGAACAAATAATTCAAAAATTCATATGGAAACACCAAAGACCCCGAATAGCCAAAGCAATCCTGAGAAAGAAGAATAAAGTAGGGGGGATCTCACTCCCCAATTTCAAGCTCTACTATAAAGCCATAGTAATCAAGACAATTTGGTACTGGCACAAGAACAGAGCCACAGACCAATGGAACAGACTAGAGAATCCAGACATTAACCCAGACATATATGGTCAATTAATATTTGATAAAGGAGCCATGGACATACAATGGCGAAATGACAGTCTCTTCAACAGGTGGTGCTGGCAAAACTGGACAGCTACATGTAGGAGAATGAAACTGGACCATTGTCTAACCCCATATACAAAAGTAAACTCAAAATGGATCAAAGACCTGAATGTAAGCCATGAAACCATTAAACTCTTGGAAGAAAACATAGGCGAAAACCTCTTAGACATAAACATGAGTGACCTCTTCTTGAACATATCTCCCCGGGCAAGGAAAACAACAGCAAAAATGAGTAAGTGGGACTATATTAAGCTGAAAAGCTTCTGTACAGCAAAAGACACCATCAATAGAACAAGAAGGATCCCTACAGTATGGGAGAATATATTTGAAAATGACACATCCGATAAAGGCTTGACGTCCAGAATATATAAGGAGCTCTCACGCCTCAACAAACAAAAAACAAATAACCCAATTAAAAAATGGGCAGAGGAACTGAACAGACAGTTCTCCAAAAAAGAAATACAGATGGCCAACAGACACATGAAAAGATGCTCCACATCGCTAATTATCAGAGAAATGCAAATTAAAACTACAATGAGGTATCACCTCACACCAGTAAGGATGGCTGCCATCCAAAAGACAAACAACAACAAATGTTGGCGAGGCTGTGGAGAAAGGGGAACCCTCCTACACTGCTGGTGGGAATGTAAGTTAGTTCAACCATTGTGGAAAGCAGTATGGAGGTACATCAAAATGCTCAAAACAGACTTACCATTTGACCCAGGAATTCCACTCCAAGAATTTACCCTAAGAATGCAGCAATCAAGTTTGAGAAAGACAGATGCACCCCTATGTTTATTGCAGCACTATTTACAATAGCCAAGAATTGGAAGCAACCTAAATGTCCATCAATAGATGAATGGATAAAGAAGATGTGGTACATATACACAATGGAATACTACTCAGCTATAAGAAAAGGGCAAATCCAATCATTTGCAGCAACATGGATGGAGCTGGAGGGTATTATGCTCAGTGAAACAAGCCAAGCGGAGAAAGAGAAATACCAAATGATTTCACTCATCTGTGGAATATAAGAACAAAGGAAAAACTGAAGGAACAAAACAGCAGCAGAATCACAGAACTCAAGAATGGACTAACAGGTACCAAAGGGAAAGGGACTGGGGAGGATGGGTGGGTAGGGAGGGATAAGGGGGGGAGAAGTAGGGGGGTATTAAGATTAACATGCATGGGGGGGTAGGAGAAAAGGGAGGGCTGTACAACACAGAGAAGGCAAGTAGTGATTCTACAACATTTAGCTATGCTGATGGACAGTGACTGTAAAGGGGTTTATAGGGGAGACCTGGTATAGGGGAGAGCCTAGTAAACATAATATTCGTCATGTAAGTGTAGATTAGTGATAGCAAAAAAAAAAAAAAAAAAAAGGGCAGTTCCTGTGTGGTAACCTCCAACGAGTTCTACACAAGGGTATAAAGGGCATATAAAAGTCTAGGCAAAGGGTCTGTTTGTGTTTATACAGAGGATCAAAGCCTAATTGGGCTACCCCGAAAATGAACTAAGATACGATATGAAAAAGAACTTCCAACATCTGCACCCTCTGGAAGACTCATGCCAGAAGATGATCATCAAAAAACCCCAACAAAGATCCACGCACTGCTACAGCTGTAGATGCACTCATCCCACCAGTTCCTGGACCTGCCATGGGAATGAGGAAGGAGATATCTAAGCTGGCCTGTGCATATAGTAAAACAACAAAATTGGACTGGATCTATACTGTTGGAACTCAACCAAGAATTTGGTGAAGTGCAAATTGTAGCGCTCCAAAGTCTTACAACTACAAACTATTTATTGTTCAAAGTACATATGGCATGTGAACAGTCCCCAGGAATGGGTTGTTTTAATTTGTCTGATTTCTCTCAGACTGTTCAAGTTCATTTGGACAATATCCACCATATCATAGATAAGTTTTCACAAATGCCTAAGGTGCCTAACTGGTTTTCTTGGTTTCACTGCAGATGGCTGGTAATTACAGATATGCTTTGGTTATGTAACTATACTCCTATTATGTTAATGTGTGTGTGCAATTTAAGTAGTAGCTTAAAACCTATACATGCTGAAGTTACTCTACAAGAAGATATATCAAAGAAATAATCAATCTTCCCAAGTTTTCTTCTGCCTGCTACTTCTATAGCTTTTCTTCTTCCTTCCTAATTACAACCCTTAAATAGAATTCGTGCCTCATATCAAATTTACCGAGTATCATAATTCTTCCAAGTGGTAAAGATACCTCAAGACAAATGCTGGGCATAGAAGCCACAGGGCATAAATATGCAAAGAAGTAAAAAGCTAACTTTTTCAAACAATAAGGCTTCTCTCTCACTTACCAACTTCACATTTCCCTGTATGGCCCCGGAAGATGACTGGTTAGCCAGAGACGGGTAAGATTCCTCAAGGGAGGAACAACCTAAGACAGGCACAGTCGCAGGGGGGCCATCAGGTGAGAAATTGGGGATCAACAGAGGTGAGGCTTAGAACCTCACCCCCCCGTTCTGAGAGAAATCTTCTGCATACGTGGATGTTTTATTGCCCTGGTCTAGCTTGGATTAACACATAGTCTACAGGCACACACCTGATCATCTACATGTGCTCTCTTACAACACTAAACTATGTTTTCTACCTTTATCTTGTATCTACCTACCACTTCAGCATTTTATTAAAAATAATAATAATAAAGAGAGAAATGTGGTATCCACATATAAATCAAGTATAAAAACCAAATGAGTATTCATATTTGAACTGACTGTTTATAGTTCATAATGCATGAGCAAAACCGAAAGTTTCTGTGATGACTGCCCTTGTACTGTTCACTATGTAACTTATTCATTATGTAAGAATTTGTTCTACATGTAAAAACTTGTTTGTTATGCCTCAGAAGATTGGAGACTGACAAAAATTAGGCTTGGGGTGGAATAATGATTGTGCATTGAGCATTGACTCCCCTATACAGAATTTTATTGTCGTTAACAACCATTTGATCAATAAATATGAGAGATGCCCTCACAAAAAAAAAAAAAAAAAAGGACAGACTTCCAATGGTAAAATAAATTAGTAACCGGGATGTAAGGTATAGCATAAGGAATATAGTCAAGATATTGTAACAGCCTGGTAGGGTGATAGCTGGAACCTAGAATTATGTATATAAATGTTCTACCACTGTGTTGTACACTTGAAACTCATGTAATGTAATACTGTGTGTCAACTACCCTTCAATAAAAAATAATTATTAAAAAAAAAAAAAAAAAAAAAAAAAAGAGAGAGAGATAGAGAGAGAGTTGGATGCTAGGCTCCTTTGAGAGAGAGAGAGATGCTAGGCTACAATGAGAGAGACAGAGACAGATGCTAGTCTCCTTTGAGACAGAGAGAGAGATAAGCCATGCTCCTTTGAGAGAGAGAGAGAGAGAGAGAGAGAGAGAGAGAGAGAGATGCTATGCTCCTTTGAGAGAGAGAGAGGGAGGTAGGGAGATTCTAGGCTCCATTGAGAGAGAGAGAAATAGAGAGAGAGTGATGCTAGGCTACTTTATGATGGAGAGAGAGAGAGAGATTCAAGGCTCCATTGAGAGAGAGAGAAAGAGAGAGAGATGCTACTCTCCTTTGAGAGAGAGAGAGATGCTAAGCAACATTGAAAGACAGAGAGAGAGAGATGCTACCCTCCTTTGAGAAAGGGATAGTGAGAGAGAGGTGCTTGTCTCCTTTGTGAGAGAGAGGGAGAGAGAGAGAGGGGCTAGGATCCTTTGATACAGAGAGAAAGAGAGAGACTGAGAAGCTAGGCTCCTTTGAGAGAGAGTGAGAGAGGGAGAGAAATGCAAGGCTCCTTTGAGAGAGAGAGATACAGAGAGAGATATGCTACGCTCCTTTGAGAGAGAGATGCTGTCTCCTTTGAGAGTGTGAGAGATGCTAGACTCCGTTGTGAGAGAGAGAGGGGGGAGATGCTAGGCGCCACTGAAAGAGAGAGAGATGCTAGGCTCCTTTGAGAGAGAGAGAGAGAGAGAGATGCTATGCTCCATTGAAGAGAGAGAGAGAGTGGTTCTAGGCTCCTTTGAGAGAGAGAGAGAGAAATGCTATGCACCTTTGAGAGAGAGAAAGAGAGATATGCTAGGATCCTTTGAGAGAGGGAGAAAAAGAGAGAGTGAAGCTAGGCTCCTTTGAGAGAGAAATAAAGAGAGATGCTATGCTCCTTAGAGTGAGAGGCATACAGATGTCAGACTCCTTTGAGAGAGAGATATATATTTGAATGCTAGGATTCTTTGTGAGAGAGAGAGAGGTGCGAGGATCCGTTGAGAGGGAGAGAGAGAGATAGAGAGAGAGAGATGCTAGGCTCCTTTGAACGTAAGAGTGAAGATGAGGGAGAGAGAGAGAGATGCTAGTCTCCCTTGAGATAGAGGGATACAGAGAGAGATGCTAGGCTCCTCTGAGAGAGAGTGAGTGAGAGGGAGATGCTAAGCTCCTTTGAGAGAGAGAGAGAGAGAGAGGGAGTGAGAGATGCTGGCTCCTTTGAGAGAGAGAGAAAAAGAGAGATGCTAGGCTCTATTAAGAGAGAGTGAGAGAGAGAGTTGCCAATCTCATTTGAGAGAGAGAGCGAGAGAGAGATGCTAGGATCCTTTGAGTGAGTGAGAGTGCTGTTAGGCTCCATTGAGGGGGAGAGAGAGAGAGAGAGAGAGAGAGAGAGAGAGAGAGAGAGAGAGAGAGAAGCCAGAGTCCTTTGAAAGAGAGAGATAGAGAGAGAGTTGGATGCTAGGCTCCTTTGAGAGAGAGAGAGATGCTAGTCTCCTTTGAGAGAGTGAGAAATACTAATCAACATTGAGAGACAGAGAGAGAGATGCTACCCTCCTTTGAGAAAGGGAGAGTGAGAGAGAGAGAGAGGCGCTAGGCTCCTTTGAGAGAGAGAGAGGGAGAGAGAGAGAGGCTAGGATCCTTTGATAAAGAGAGAAAGAGGGAGTCTGAGAAGCTAGGCTCTTTTGAGAGAGAGTGATAGAGGGAGAGATATGCAAGGCTCCTTTGAGAGAGAGATGCTAGTCTCCTTTGAGAGGGAGAGATACAGAGAGAGAGATGCTAGGCTCCTTTGAGAGAGAGAGATGCTGTCTCCTTTGAGAGAGTGAGAGGTGCTAGACTCCCTTGTGAGAGAGAGGGGGGATCGATGCTAGGCGCCACTGAAAGAGAGAGAGAGAAATACTAGTCTCCTTTGAGAGAGATAGCGAGAGATAGAGAGAGAGATGCTAGCCTTTTTTGAGAGAGAGAGAGAGAGAGATGGAGATGCTAGTCTCCATTGAGAGACAGAGAGAGATAGACAGAGAAAGAGATCCAAGGCTCCATTGAAAGAGAGAGAGAGAGACATGCTAGGCTAATGTGAGAGAAAGAGAGAGAGAAATGGTAGTCTCCTTTGAGAGAGAGAGAGAGAGAAATACTATGATCCATTGAGAATGAGAGAGACAGAAGGAGATGCTAGGCTGCATTGAGAGAGAGAGAGAGAGAGGGAGAGACATGCTGGAATACTTTGAGAGAGGGAGAAACAGAGAGAGAAAGAGAAGCTAGGCTCCTTTGACAGACAGAGAGAGACACAGAGAGATGCTACACTCGAGAAAGAGAGAGAGAGAGAGAGACAAGAAGGAATCCTTTGAGAGAGAGAGACAGAGTTGTATGCAAGAGCCCTTTGTGAGAGAGACACAGAGAGAGATGCTAGGATCCTTTGAGAGACACACAGAGAGAGAAGGAGAGACGGTAGGATCCCTTGAATGAGAGAGAGAGAAAGAGAGAGATAGAGAGATAGATTCTAGGCTACTTTGCGAGATAGAGAGAGAGATATGCTAGGCTACTTTGAGAGAGAGAGAGAAAGAGAAATGCTAGGCTCCTTTGAGAGAGAGAGGGAAATGATAGTCTCCTTTGAGAGACAGAGATAAGGAGAGAGAGATGCCAGGCTCAGTTGATAGAGAGAGATAGAGATATGGTAGACTCCTTTGACAGAGGGAGAAACAGAGAGAGGGAATCTAGGCTACTTTGACAGAGAGAGAGAGAGTGTGTGAGAGAGAGGGAGAGTAATGCACAACTACTTTGAGAGAGAGGGAGAGACAGAGAGATGCCAGAATCTTTGGAGAAAGAGAGAGAGAGAAAGAGAGAGAGAGGCGCTTGTCTCCTTTGAGAGAGACAGAGGGAGAAATGCTATGCTCCATTGAGAGCGAGAGAGAGGGAGAGAGGGAGATGCTAGGCTCCATTTAGAAAGAGAGATAGAGATACAGAGAGAGAGAGAGATCCACGGCTCCTTTGAGAGAGAGAGAGAGAGACATGCTAGGCTAATGTGAGAGAAAGAGAAAGAAATGCTAGTCTCCTTTGAGAGAGAGAGAGAGAAATACTATGCTCCTTTGAGAATGAGAGAGATAGAGGGAGATTCTAGGCTCCATTGAGAGAGAGACATGTTAGAATCTTTTGAGAGAGGGAGAGAGATAGAGAGAAGCTATTCTTTGAGAGTGAGAGAGAGAGAGACAGAGAGAGATGCTACATTCCTTAGACAGAGAGGGAGAGACAGCTGCCAGAGTCCTTTGAGAGAGAGAAAGTGTTGGATGCAAGGATCGTTTGTGAGAGACAGAGAAAGAGAGATGCTACGCTCTTTGAGAGAGAGAGAGAGAGAGAGACAGGGAGAGAGAGACGGTAGGCTCCCTTGAATGAGAGAGAGAGAAAAAGAGAGATATATATGTGCTAGGCTACTTTGAGAGAGAGAGAGAGAGAAGAGAGATGTTAGGCTCCTTTGAGACAGAGAGAAATGCTAGTCTCCTCTGAGAGAGAGAGATACAGAGAGAGAGATGCCAATCTCCACTGATAGAGAGAGATAGAGACATGCTAGACTCCTTTGAGAGAGGGAGAAAGAGAGAGAGAATCTAGGCTACTTTGAGAAAGAGAGCGAGACAGAGAGAGTAGGAGATAGAAGCTATGTTCCTTAGTGAGAGAGAGAGAGAGAGAGAGAGAGTGAGAGAGAGAGTTGCCAATCTCATTTGAGAGAGAGAGCGAGAGAGAGATGCTAGGATCCTTTGAGTGAGTGAGAGTGCTGTTAGGCTCCATTGAGGGAGAGAGAGAGAGAGAGAGAGAGAGAGAGAGAGAGAGAGAGAGAGAAGCCAGAGTCCTTTGAAAGAGAGAGATAGAGAGAGAGTTGGATGCTAGGCTCCTTTGAGAGAGAGAGAGATGCTAGTCTCCTTTGAGAGAGTGAGAAATACTAATCAACATTGAGAGACAGAGAGAGAGATGCTACCCTCCTTTGAGAAAGGGAGAGTGAGAGAGAGAGAGGCGCTAGGCTCCTTTGAGAGAGAGAGAGGGAGAGAGAGAGAGGCTAGGATCCTTTGATAAAGAGAGAAAGAGGGAGTCTGAGAAGCTAGGCTCTTTTGAGAGAGAGTGATAGAGGGAGAGATATGCAAGGCTCCTTTGAGAGAGAGATGCTAGTCTCCCTTGAGAGGGAGAGATACAGAGAGAGAGATGCTAGGCTCCTTTGAGAGAGAGAGATGCTGTCTCCTTTGAGAGAGTGAGAGGTGCTAGACTCCCTTGTGAGAGAGAGGGGGGATCGATGCTAGGCGCCACTGAAAGAGAGAGAGAGAAATGCTAGTCTCCTTTGAGAGAGATAGCGAGAGATAGAGAGAGAGATGCTAGCCTTTTTTGAGAGAGAGAGAGAGAGAGATGGAGATGCTAGTCTCCATTGAGAGACAGAGAGAGATAGACAGAGAAAGAGATCCAAGGCTCCATTGAAAGAGAGAGAGAGAGACATGCTAGGCTAATGTGAGAGAAAGAGAGAGAGAAATGGTAGTCTCCTTTGAGAGAGAGAGAGAGAGAAATACTATGATCCATTGAGAATGAGAGAGACAGAAGGAGATGCTAGGCTGCATTGAGAGAGAGAGAGAGAGAGGGAGAGACATGCTGGAATACTTTGAGAGAGGGAGAAACAGAGAGAGAAAGAGAAGCTAGGCTCCTTTGACAGACAGAGAGAGACACAGAGAGATGCTACACTCGAGAAAGAGAGAGAGAGAGAGAGACAAGAAGGAATCCTTTGAGAGAGAGAGACAGAGTTGTATGCAAGAGCCCTTTGTGAGAGAGACACAGAGAGAGATGCTAGGATCCTTTGAGAGACACACAGAGAGAGAAGGAGAGACGGTAGGATCCCTTGAATGAGAGAGAGAGAAAGAGAGAGATAGAGAGATAGATTCTAGGCTACTTTGCGAGATAGAGAGAGAGATATGCTAGGCTACTTTGAGAGAGAGAGAGAAAGAGAAATGCTAGGCTCCTTTGATAGAGAGAGGGAAATGATAGTCTCCTTTGAGTGACAGAGATAAGGAGAGAGAGATGCCAGGCTCAGTTGATAGAGAGAGATAGAGATATGGTAGACTCCTTTGACAGAGGGAGAAACAGAGAGAGGGAATCTAGGCTACTTTGAGAGAGAGAGAGTGTGTGAGAGAGAGGGAGAGTAATGCACAACTACTTTGAGAGAGAGGGAGAGACAGAGAGATGCCAGAATCTTTGGAGAAAGAGAGAGAGAGAAAGAGAGAGAGGCGCTTGTCTCCTTTGAGAGAGACAGAGGGAGAAATGCTATGCTCCATTGAGAGCGAGAGAGAGGGAGAGAGGGAGATGCTAGGCTCCATTTAGAAAGAGAGATAGAGATACAGAGAGAGAGAGAGATCCACGGCTCCTTTGAGAGAGAGAGAGAGAGACATGCTAGGCTAATGTGAGAGAAAGAGAAAGAAATGCTAGTCTCCTTTGAGAGAGAGAGAGAGAAATACTATGCTCCTTTGAGAATGAGAGAGATAGAGGGAGATTCTAGGCTCCATTGAGAGAGAGACATGTTAGAATCTTTTGAGAGAGGGAGAGAGATAGAGAGAAGCTATTCTTTGAGAGTGAGAGAGAGAGAGACAGAGAGAGATGCTACATTCCTTAGACAGAGAGGGAGAGACAGCTGCCAGAGTCCTTTGAGAGAGAGAAAGTGTTGGATGCAAGGATCGTTTGTGAGAGACAGAGAAAGAGAGATGCTAGGCTCTTTGAGAGAGAGAGAGAGAGAGACAGGGAGAGAGAGACGGTAGGCTCCCTTGAATGAGAGAGAGAGAAAAAGAGAGATATATATGTGCTAGGCTACTTTGAGAGAGAGAGAGAGAGAAGAGAGATGCTAGGCTCCTTTGAGACAGAGAGAAATGCTAGTCTCCTCTGAGAGAGAGAGATACAGAGAGAGAGATGCCAATCTCCACTGATAGAGAGAGATAGAGACATGCTAGACTCCTTTGAGAGAGGGAGAAAGAGAGAGAGAGAATCTAGGCTACTTTGAGATAGAGAGCGAGACAGAGAGAGTAGGAGATAGAAGCTATGTTCCTTCGTGAGAGAGAGAGAGAGAGAGAGAGAGAGAGAGAGAGAGAGAGAAGCCAGAGTCCTTTGAAAGAGAGAGATAGAGAGAGAGTTGGATGCTAGGCTCCTTTGAGAGAGAGAGGGATGCTAGGCTACATTGAGAGAGACAGAGACAGATGCTAGTCTCCTTTGAGACAGAGAGAGAGATAAGCCATGCTCCTTTGAGAGAGAGAGAGAGAGAGAGAGAGAGAGAGAGATGCTATGCTCCTTTGAGAGAGAGAGAGGGAGGTAGGGAGATTCTAGGCTCCATTGAGAGAGAGAGAAATAGAGAGAGAGTGATGCTAGGCTACTTTATGATGGAGAGAGAGAGAGAGATTCAAGGCTCCATTGAGAGAGAGAGAAAGAGAGAGAGATGCTACTCTCCTTTGAGAGAGAGAGAGATGCTAAGCAGCATTGAAAGACAGAGAGAGAGAGATGCTACCCTCCTTTGAGAAAGGGATAGTGAGAGAGAGGTGCTTGTCTCCTTTGTGAGAGAGAGGGAGAGAGAGAGAGGGGCTAGGATCCTTTGATACAGAGAGAAAGAGAGAGACTGAGAAGCTAGGCTCCTTTGAGAGAGAGTGAGAGAGGGAGAGAAATGCAAGGCTCCTTTGAGAGAGAGAGATACAGAGAGAGATATGCTACGCTCCTTTGAGAGAGAGATGCTGTCTCCTTTGAGAGTGTGAGAGATGGTAGACTCCGTTGTGAGAGAGAGAGGGGGGAGATGCTAGGCGCCACTGAAAGAGAGAGAGATGCTAGGCTCCTTTGAGAGAGAGAGAGAGAGAGAGATGCTATGCTCCATTGAAGAGAGAGAGAGAGTGGTTCTAGGCTCCTTTGAGAGAGAGAGAGAGAAATGCTATGCACCTTTGAGAGAGAGAAAGAGAGATATGCTAGGATCCTTTGAGAGAGGGAGAAAAAGAGAGAGTGAAGCTAGGCTCCTTTGAGAGAGAAATAAAGAGAGATGCTATGCTCCTTAGAGTGAGAGGCATACAGATGTCAGACTCCTTTGAGAGAGAGATATATATTTGAATGCTAGGATTCTTTGTGAGAGAGAGAGAGGTGCGAGGATCCGTTGAGAGGGAGAGAGAGAGATAGAGAGAGAGAGATGCTAGGCTCCTTTGAACGTAAGAGTGAAGATGAGGGAGAGAGAGAGAGATGCTAGTCTCCCTTGAGATAGAGGGATACAGAGAGAGATGCTAGGCTCCTCTGAGAGAGAGTGAGTGAGAGGGAGATGCTAAGCTCCTTTGAGAGAGAGAGAGAGAGAGAGGGAGTGAGAGATGCTGGCTCCTTTGAGAGAGAGAGAAAAAGAGAGATGCTAGGCTCTATTAAGAGAGAGTGAGAGAGAGAGTTGCCAATCTCATTTGAGAGAGAGAGCGAGAGAGAGATGCTAGGATCCTTTGAGTGAGTGAGAGTGCTGTTAGGCTCCATTGAGGGAGAGAGAGAGAGAGAGAGAGAGAGAGAGAGAGAGAGAGAGAGAGAGAAGCCAGAGTCCTTTGAAAGAGAGAGATAGAGAGAGAGTTGGATGCTAGGCTCCTTTGAGAGAGAGAGAGATGCTAGTCTCCTTTGAGAGAGTGAGAAATACTAATCAACATTGAGAGACAGAGAGAGAGATGCTACCCTCCTTTGAGAAAGGGAGAGTGAGAGAGAGAGAGAGGCGCTAGGCTCCTTTGAGAGAGAGAGAGGGAGAGAGAGAGAGGCTAGGATCCTTTGATAAAGAGAGAAAGAGGGAGTCTGAGAAGCTAGGCTCTTTTGAGAGAGAGTGATAGAGGGAGAGATATGCAAGGCTCCTTTGAGAGAGAGATGCTAGTCTCCTTTGAGAGGGAGAGATACAGAGAGAGAGATGCTAGGCTCCTTTGAGAGAGAGAGATGCTGTCTCCTTTGAGAGAGTGAGAGGTGCTAGACTCCCTTGTGAGAGAGAGGGGGGATCGATGCTAGGCGCCACTGAAAGAGAGAGAGAGAAATGCTAGTCTCCTTTGAGAGAGACAGCGAGAGATAGAGAGAGAGATGCTAGCCTTTTTTGAGAGAGAGAGAGAGATGGAGATGCTAGTCTCCATTGAGAGACAGAGAGAGATAGACAGAGAAAGAGATCCAAGGCTCCATTGAAAGAGAGAGAGAGAGACATGCTAGGCTAATGTGAGAGAAAGAGAGAGAGAAATGGTAGTCTCCTTTGAGAGAGAGAGAGAGAGAGAAATACTATGATCCATTGAGAATGAGAGAGACAGAAGGAGATGCTAGGCTGCATTGAGAGAGAGAGAGAGAGAGGGAGAGACATGCTGGAATACTTTGAGAGAGGGAGAAACAGAGAGAGAAAGAGAAGCTAGGCTCCTTTGACAGACAGAGAGAGACACAGAGAGATGCTACACTCGAGAAAGAGAGAGAGAGAGAGAGACAAGAAGGAATCCTTTGAGAGAGAGAGACAGAGTTGTATGCAAGAGCCCTTTGTGAGAGACACACAGAGAGAGATGCTAGGATCCTTTGAGAGACACACAGAGAGAGAAGGAGAGACGGTAGGATCCCTTGAATGAGAGAGAGAGAAAGAGAGAGATAGAGAGATAGATTCTAGGCTACTTTGCGAGATAGAGAGAGAGATATGCTAGGCTACTTTGAGAGAGAGAGAGAAAGAGAAATGCTAGGCTCCTTTGAGAGAGAGAGGGAAATGATAGTCTCCTTTGAGAGACAGAGATAAGGAGAGAGAGATGCCAGGCTCAGTTGATAGAGAGAGATAGAGATATGGTAGACTCCTTTGACAGAGGGAGAAACAGAGAGAGGGAATCTAGGCTACTTTGACAGAGAGAGAGAGAGTGTGTGAGAGAGAGGGAGAGTAATGCACAACTACTTTGAGAGAGAGGGAGAGACAGAGAGATGCCAGAATCTTTGGAGAAAGAGAGAGAGAGAAAGAGAGAGAGAGGCGCTTGTCTCCTTTGAGAGAGACAGAGGGAGAAATGCTATGCTCCATTGAGAGCGAGAGAGAGGGAGAGAGGGAGATGCTAGGCTCCATTTAGAAAGAGAGATAGAGATACAGAGAGAGAGAGATCCACGGCTCCTTTGAGAGAGAGAGAGAGAGACATGCTAGGCTAATGTGAGAGAAAGAGAAAGAAATGCTAGTCTCCTTTGAGAGAGAGAGAGAGAAATACTATGCTCCTTTGAGAATGAGAGAGATAGAGGGAGATTCTAGGCTCCATTGAGAGAGAGACATGTTAGAATCTTTTGAGAGAGGGAGAGAGATAGAGAGAAGCTATTCTTTGAGAGTGAGAGAGAGAGACAGAGAGAGATGCTACATTCCTTAGACAGAGAGGGAGAGACAGCTGCCAGAGTCCTTTGAGAGAGAGAAAGTGTTGGATGCAAGGATCGTTTGTGAGAGACAGAGAAAGAGAGATGCTAGGCTCTTTGAGAGAGAGAGAGAGAGAGAGAGAGACAGGGAGAGAGAGACGGTAGGCTCCCTTGAATGAGAGAGAGAGAAAAAGAGAGATATATATGTGCTAGGCTACTTTGAGAGAGAGAGAGAGAGAAGAGAGATGCTAGGCTCCTTTGAGACAGAGAGAAATGCTAGTCTCCTCTGAGAGAGAGAGATACAGAGAGAGAGATGCCAATCTCCACTGATAGAGAGAGATAGAGACATGCTAGACTCCTTTGAGAGAGGGAGAAAGAGAGAGAGAGAATCTAGGCTACTTTGAGAAGAGAGCGAGACAGAGAGAGTAGGAGATAGAAGCTATGTTCCTTAGTGAGAGAGAGAGAGAGAGAGGAGAGAGAGAGAGAGAGAGAGAGAGAGAAGCCAGAGTCCTTTGAAAGAGAGAGATAGAGAGAGAGTTGGATGCTAGGCTCCTTTGAGAGAGAGAGAGATGCTAGTCTCCTTTGAGAGAGTGAGAAATACTAATCAACATTGAGAGACAGAGAGAGAGATGCTACCCTCCTTTGAGAAAGGGAGAGTGAGAGAGAGAGGAGAGGCGCTAGGCTCCTTTGAGAGAGAGAGAGGGAGAGAGAGAGGCTAGGATCCTTTGATAAAGAGAGAAAGAGGGAGTCTGAGAGCTAGGCTCTTTTGAGAGAGAGTGATAGAGGGAGAGATATGCAAGGCTCCTTGAGAGAGAGATGCTAGTCTCCTTTGAGGGGAGAGATACAGAGAGAGAGATGCTAGGCTCCTTTGAGAGAGAGGAGATGCTGTCTCCTTTGAGAGAGTGAGAGGTGCTAGACTCCCTTGTGAGAGAGAGGGGGGATCGATGCTAGGCGCCACTGAAAGATAGAGAGAGAAATACTAGTCTCCCTTTGAGAGAGATAGCGAGTGAAAGAGAGAGAGATGCTAGCCTTTTTTGAGAGAGAGAGAGAGAGATGGAGATGCTAGTCTCCATTGAGAGACAGAGAGAGATAGACAGAGAAAGAGATCCAAGGCTCCATTGAAAGAGAGAGAGAGAGACATGCTAGGCTAATGTGAGAGAAAGAGAGAGAGAAATGGTAGTCTCCTTTGAGAGAGAGAGAGAGAGAAATACTATGATCCATTGAGAATGAGAGAGACAGAAGGAGATGCTAGGCTGCATTGAGAGAGAGAGAGAGAGAGGGAGAGACATGCTGGAATACTTTGAGAGAGGGAGAAACAGAGAGAGAAAGAGAAGCTAGGCTCCTTTGACAGACAGAGAGAGACACAGAGAGATGCTACACTCGAGAAAGAGAGAGAGAGAGAGAGACAAGAAGGAATCCTTTGAGAGAGAGAGACAGAGTTGTATGCAAGAGCCTTTGTGAGAGACACACAGAGAGAGATGCTAGGATCCTTTGAGAGACACACAGAGAGAGAAGGAGAGACGGTAGGATCCCTTGAATGAGAGAGAGAAGAGAAAGAGAGAGATAGAGAGATAGATTCTAGGCTACTTTGCGAGATAGAGAGAGAGATATGCTAGGCTACTTTGAGAGAGAGAGAGAAAGAGAAATGCTAGGCTCCTTTGAGAGAGAGAGGGAAATGATAGTCTCCTTTGAGAGACAGAGATAAGGAGAGAGAGATGCCAGGCTCAGTTGATAGAGAGAGATAGAGATATGGTAGACTCCTTTGACAGAGGGAGAAACAGAGAGAGGGAATCTAGGCTACTTTGAGAGAGAGAGAGAGAGTGTGTGAGAGAGAGGGAGAGTAATGCACAACTACTTTGAGAGAGAGGGAGAGACAGAGAGATGCCAGAATCTTTGGAGAAAGAGAGAGAGAGAAAGAGAGAGAGAGGCGCTTGTCTCCTTTGAGAGAGACAGAGGGAGAAATGCTATGCTCCATTGAGAGCGAGAGAGAGGGAGAGAGGGAGATGCTAGGCTCCATTTAGAAAGAGAGATAGAGATACAGAGAGAGAGAGAGATCCACGGCTCCTTTGAGAGAGAGAGAGAGAGACATGCTAGGCTAATGTGAGAGAAAGAGAAAGAAATGCTAGTCTCCTTTGAGAGAGAGAGAGAGAAATACTATGCTCCTTTGAGAATGAGAGAGATAGAGGGAGATTCTAGGCTCCATTGAGAGAGAGACATGTTAGAATCTTTTGAGAGAGGGAGAGAGATAGAGAGAAGCTATTCTTTGAGAGTGAGAGAGAGAGAGACAGAGAGAGATGCTACATTCCTTAGACAGAGAGGGAGAGACAGCTGCCAGAGTCCTTTGAGAGAGAGAAAGTGTTGGATGCAAGGATCGTTTGTGAGAGACAGAGAAAGAGAGATGCTAGGCTCTTTGAGAGAGAGAGAGAGAGAGAGACAGGGAGAGAGAGACGGTAGGCTCCCTTGAATGAGAGAGAGAGAAAAAGAGAGATATATATGTGCTAGGCTACTTTGAGAGAGAGAGAGAGAGAAGAGAGATGCTAGGCTCCTTTGAGACAGAGAGAAATGCTAGTCTCCTCTGAGAGAGAGAGATACAGAGAGAGAGATGCCAATCTCCACTGATAGAGAGAGATAGAGACATGCTAGACTCCTTTGAGAGAGGGAGAAAGAGAGAGAGAGAATCTAGGCTACTTTGAGATAGAGAGCGAGACAGAGAGAGTAGGAGATAGAAGCTATGTTCCTTCGTGAGAGAGAGAGAGAGAGAGAGAGAGAGAGAGAGAGAGAGAGAGAGAGAGAGAAGCCAGAGTCCTTTGAAAGAGAGAGATAGAGAGAGAGTTGGATGCTAGGCTCCTTTGAGAGAGAGAGGGATGCTAGGCTACATTGAGAGAGACAGAGACAGATGCTAGTCTCCTTTGAGACAGAGAGAGAGATAAGCCATGCTCCTTTGAGAGAGAGAGAGAGAGAGAGAGAGAGAGAGAGAGAGATGCTATGCTCCTTTGAGAGAGAGAGAGGGAGGTAGGGAGATTCTAGGCTCCATTGAGAGAGAGAGAAATAGAGAGAGAGTGATGCTAGGCTACTTTATGATGGAGAGAGAGAGAGAGATTCAAGGCTCCATTGAGAGAGAGAGAAAGAGAGAGAGATGCTACTCTCCTTTGAGAGAGAGAGAGATGCTAAGCAGCATTGAAAGACAGAGAGAGAGAGATGCTACCCTCCTTTGAGAAAGGGATAGTGAGAGAGAGGTGCTTGTCTCCTTTGTGAGAGAGAGGGAGAGAGAGAGAGGGGCTAGGATCCTTTGATACAGAGAGAAAGAGAGAGACTGAGAAGCTAGGCTCCTTTGAGAGAGAGTGAGAGAGGGAGAGAAATGCAAGGCTCCTTTGAGAGAGAGAGATACAGAGAGAGATATGCTACGCTCCTTTGAGAGAGAGATGCTGTCTCCTTTGAGAGTGTGAGAGATGGTAGACTCCGTTGTGAGAGAGAGAGGGGGGAGATGCTAGGCGCCACTGAAAGAGAGAGAGATGCTAGGCTCCTTTGAGAGAGAGAGAGAGAGAGAGATGCTATGCTCCATTGAAGAGAGAGAGAGAGTGGTTCTAGGCTCCTTTGAGAGAGAGAGAGAGAAATGCTATGCACCTTTGAGAGAGAGAAAGAGAGATATGATAGGATCCTTTGAGAGAGGGAGAAAAAGAGAGAGTGAAGCTAGGCTCCTTTGAGAGAGAAATAAAGAGAGATGCTATGCTCCTTAGAGTGAGAGGCATACAGATGTCAGACTCCTTTGAGAGAGAGATATATATTTGAATGCTAGGATTCTTTGTGAGAGAGAGAGAGGTGCGAGGATCCGTTGAGAGGGAGAGAGAGAGATAGAGAGAGAGAGATGCTAGGCTCCTTTGAACGTAAGAGTGAAGATGAGGGAGAGAGAGAGAGATGCTAGTCTCCCTTGAGATAGAGGGATACAGAGAGAGATGCTAGGCTCCTCTGAGAGAGAGTGAGTGAGAGGGAGATGCTAAGCTCCTTTGAGAGAGAGAGAGAGAGAGAGGGAGTGAGAGATGCTGGCTCCTTTGAGAGAGAGAGAAAAAGAGAGATGCTAGGCTCTATTAAGAGAGAGTGAGAGAGAGAGTTGCCAATCTCATTTGAGAGAGAGAGCGAGAGAGAGATGCTAGGATCCTTTGAGTGAGTGAGAGTGCTGTTAGGCTCCATTGAGGGAGAGAGAGAGAGAGAGAGAGAGAGAGAGAGAGAGAGAGAGAGAGAGAAGCCAGAGTCCTTTGAAAGAGAGAGATAGAGAGAGAGTTGGATGCTAGGCTCCTTTGAGAGAGAGAGAGATGCTAGTCTCCTTTGAGAGAGTGAGAAATACTAATCAACATTGAGAGACAGAGAGAGAGATGCTACCCTCCTTTGAGAAAGGGAGAGTGAGAGAGAGAGAGAGGCGCTAGGCTCCTTTGAGAGAGAGAGAGGGAGAGAGAGAGAGGCTAGGATCCTTTGATAAAGAGAGAAAGAGGGAGTCTGAGAAGCTAGGCTCTTTTGAGAGAGAGTGATAGAGGGAGAGATATGCAAGGCTCCTTTGAGAGAGAGATGCTAGTCTCCTTTGAGAGGGAGAGATACAGAGAGAGAGATGCTAGGCTCCTTTGAGAGAGAGAGATGCTGTCTCCTTTGAGAGAGTGAGAGGTGCTAGACTCCCTTGTGAGAGAGAGGGGGGATCGATGCTAGGCGCCACTGAAAGAGAGAGAGAGAAATGCTAGTCTCCTTTGAGAGAGACAGCGAGAGATAGAGAGAGAGATGCTAGCCTTTTTTGAGAGAGAGAGAGAGAGAGATGGAGATGCTAGTCTCCATTGAGAGACAGAGAGAGATAGACAGAGAAAGAGATCCAAGGCTCCATTGAAAGAGAGAGAGAGAGACATGCTAGGCTAATGTGAGAGAAAGAGAGAGAGAAATGGTAGTCTCCTTTGAGAGAGAGAGAGAGAGAGAAATACTATGATCCATTGAGAATGAGAGAGACAGAAGGAGATGCTAGGCTGCATTGAGAGAGAGAGAGAGAGAGGGAGAGACATGCTGGAATACTTTGAGAGAGGGAGAAACAGAGAGAGAAAGAGAAGCTAGGCTCCTTTGACAGACAGAGAGAGACACAGAGAGATGCTACACTCGAGAAAGAGAGAGAGAGAGAGAGACAAGAAGGAATCCTTTGAGAGAGAGAGACAGAGTTGTATGCAAGAGCCCTTTGTGAGAGACACACAGAGAGAGATGCTAGGATCCTTTGAGAGACACACAGAGAGAGAAGGAGAGACGGTAGGATCCCTTGAATGAGAGAGAGAGAAAGAGAGAGATAGAGAGATAGATTCTAGGCTACTTTGCGAGATAGAGAGAGAGATATGCTAGGCTACTTTGAGAGAGAGAGAGAAAGAGAAATGCTAGGCTCCTTTGAGAGAGAGAGGGAAATGATAGTCTCCTTTGAGAGACAGAGATAAGGAGAGAGAGATGCCAGGCTCAGTTGATAGAGAGAGATAGAGATATGGTAGACTCCTTTGACAGAGGGAGAAACAGAGAGAGGGAATCTAGGCTACTTTGACAGAGAGAGAGAGAGTGTGTGAGAGAGAGGGAGAGTAATGCACAACTACTTTGAGAGAGAGGGAGAGACAGAGAGATGCCAGAATCTTTGGAGAAAGAGAGAGAGAGAAAGAGAGAGAGAGGCGCTTGTCTCCTTTGAGAGAGACAGAGGGAGAAATGCTATGCTCCATTGAGAGCGAGAGAGAGGGAGAGAGGGAGATGCTAGGCTCCATTTAGAAAGAGAGATAGAGATACAGAGAGAGAGAGATCCACGGCTCCTTTGAGAGAGAGAGAGAGAGACATGCTAGGCTAATGTGAGAGAAAGAGAAAGAAATGCTAGTCTCCTTTGAGAGAGAGAGAGAGAAATACTATGCTCCTTTGAGAATGAGAGAGATAGAGGGAGAATCTAGGCTCCATTGAGAGAGAGACATGTTAGAATCTTTTGAGAGAGGGAGAGAGATAGAGAGAAGCTATTCTTTGAGAGTGAGAGAGAGAGACAGAGAGAGATGCTACATTCCTTAGACAGAGAGGGAGAGACAGCTGCCAGAGTCCTTTGAGAGAGAGAAAGTGTTGGATGCAAGGATCGTTTGTGAGAGACAGAGAAAGAGAGATGCTAGGCTCTTTGAGAGAGAGAGAGAGAGAGAGAGAGACAGGGAGAGAGAGACGGTAGGCTCCCTTGAATGAGAGAGAGAGAAAAAGAGAGATATATATGTGCTAGGCTACTTTGAGAGAGAGAGAGAGAGAAGAGAGATGCTAGGCTCCTTTGAGACAGAGAGAAATGCTAGTCTCCTCTGAGAGAGAGAGATACAGAGAGAGAGATGCCAATCTCCACTGATAGAGAGAGATAGAGACATGCTAGACTCCTTTGAGAGAGGGAGAAAGAGAGAGAGAGAATCTAGGCTACTTTGAGAAAGAGAGCGAGACAGAGAGAGTAGGAGATAGAAGCTATGTTCCTTAGTGAGAGAGAGAGAGAGAGAGAGAGAGAGAGAGAGAGAGAGAGAGAGAGAAGCCAGAGTCCTTTGAAAGAGAGAGATAGAGAGAGAGTTGGATGCTAGGCTCCTTTGAGAGAGAGAGAGATGCTAGTCTCCTTTGAGAGAGTGAGAAATACTAATCAACATTGAGAGACAGAGAGAGAGATGCTACCCTCCTTTGAGAAAGGGAGAGTGAGAGAGAGAGAGAGGCGCTAGGCTCCTTTGAGAGAGAGAGAGGGAGAGAGAGAGAGGCTAGGATCCTTTGATAAAGAGAGAAAGAGGGAGTCTGAGAAGCTAGGCTCTTTTGAGAGAGAGTGATAGAGGGAGAGATATGCAAGGCTCCTTTGAGAGAGAGATGCTAGTCTCCTTTGAGGGGAGAGATACAGAGAGAGAGATGCTAGGCTCCTTTGAGAGAGAGAGATGCTGTCTCCTTTGAGAGAGTGAGAGGTGCTAGACACCCTTGTGAGAGAGAGGGGGGATCGATGCTAGGCGCCACTGAAAGATAGAGAGAGAAATACTAGTCTCCTTTGAGAGAGATAGCGAGTGATAGAGAGAGAGATGCTAGCCTTTTTTGAGAGAGAGAGAGAGAGATGGAGATGCTAGTCTCCATTGAGAGACAGAGAGAGATAGACAGAGAAAGAGATCCAAGGCTCCATTGAAAGAGAGAGAGAGAGACATGCTAGGCTAATGTGAGAGAAAGAGAGAGAGAAATGGTAGTCTCCTTTGAGAGAGAGAGAGAGAGAAATACTATGATCCATTGAGAATGAGAGAGACAGAAGGAGATGCTAGGCTGCATTGAGAGAGAGAGAGAGAGAGGGAGAGACATGCTGGAATACTTTGAGAGAGGGAGAAACAGAGAGAGAAAGAGAAGCTAGGCTCCTTTGACAGACAGAGAGAGACACAGAGAGATGCTACACTCGAGAAAGAGAGAGAGAGAGAGAGACAAGAAGGAATCCTTTGAGAGAGAGAGACAGAGTTGTATGCAAGAGCCCTTTGTGAGAGACACACAGAGAGAGATGCTAGGATCCTTTGAGAGACACACAGAGAGAGAAGGAGAGACGGTAGGATCCCTTGAATGAGAGAGAGAGAAAGAGAGAGATAGAGAGATAGATTCTAGGCTACTTTGCGAGATAGAGAGAGAGATATGCTAGGCTACTTTGAGAGAGAGAGAGAAAGAGAAATGCTAGGCTCCTTTGAGAGAGAGAGGGAAATGATAGTCTCCTTTGAGAGACAGAGATAAGGAGAGAGAGATGCCAGGCTCAGTTGATAGAGAGAGATAGAGATATGGTAGACTCCTTTGACAGAGGGAGAAACAGAGAGAGGGAATCTAGGCTACTTTGAGAGAGAGAGAGAGAGTGTGTGAGAGAGAGGGAGAGTAATGCACAACTACTTTGAGAGAGAGGGAGAGACAGAGAGATGCCAGAATCTTTGGAGAAAGAGAGAGAGAGAAAGAGAGAGAGGCGCTTGTCTCCTTTGAGAGAGACAGAGGGAGAAATGCTATGCTCCATTGAGAGCGAGAGAGAGGGAGAGAGGGAGATGCTAGGCTCCATTTAGAAAGAGAGATAGAGATACAGAGAGAGAGAGAGATCCACGGCTCCTTTGAGAGAGAGAGAGAGAGACATGCTAGGCTAATGTGAGAGAAAGAGAAAGAAATGCTAGTCTCCTTTGAGAGAGAGAGAGAGAAATACTATGCTCCTTTGAGAATGAGAGAGATAGAGGGAGATTCTAGGCTCCATTGAGAGAGAGACATGTTAGAATCTTTTGAGAGAGGGAGAGAGATAGAGAGAAGCTATTCTTTGAGAGTGAGAGAGAGAGAGACAGAGAGAGATGCTACATTCCTTAGACAGAGAGGGAGAGACAGCTGCCAGAGTCCTTTGAGAGAGAGAAAGTGTTGGATGCAAGGATCGTTTGTGAGAGACAGAGAAAGAGAGATGCTAGGCTCTTTGAGAGAGAGAGAGAGAGAGAGACAGGGAGAGAGAGACGGTAGGCTCCCTTGAATGAGAGAGAGAGAAAAAGAGAGATATATATGTGCTAGGCTACTTTGAGAGAGAGAGAGAGAGAAGAGAGATGCTAGGCTCCTTTGAGACAGAGAGAAATGCTAGTCTCCTCTGAGAGAGAGATACAGAGAGAGAGATGCCAATCTCCACTGATAGAGAGAGATAGAGACATGCTAGACTCCTTTGAGAGAGGGAGAAAGAGAGAGAGAGAATCTAGGCTACTTTGAGATAGAGAGCGAGACAGAGAGAGTAGGAGATAGAAGCTATGTTCCTTCGTGGAGAGAGAGAGAGAGAGAGAGAGAGAGAGAGAGAGAGAGAGAGAGAAGCCAGAGTCCTTTGAAAGAGAGAGATAGAGAGAGAGTTGGATGCTAGGCTCCTTTGAGAGAGAGAGGGATGCTAGGCTACATTGAAAGAGACAGAGACAGATGCTAGTCTCCTTTGAGACAGAGAGAGAGATAAGCCATGCTCCTTTGAGAGAGAGAGAGAGAGAGAGAGAGAGAGAGAGAGAGATGCTATGCTCCTTTGAGAGAGAGAGAGGGAGGTAGGGAGATTCTAGGCTCCATTGAGAGAGAGAGAAATAGAGAGAGAGTGATGCTAGGCTACTTTATGATGGAGAGAGAGAGAGAGATTCAAGGCTCCATTGAGAGAGAGAGAAAGAGAGAGAGATGCTACTCTCCTTTGAGAGAGAGAGAGATGCTAAGCAACATTGAAAGACAGAGAGAGAGAGATGCTACCCTCCTTTGAGAAAGGGATAGTGAGAGAGAGGTGCTTGTCTCCTTTGTGAGAGAGAGGGAGAGAGAGAGAGGGGCTAGGATCCTTTGATACAGAGAGAAAGAGAGAGACTGAGAAGCTAGGCTCCTTTGAGAGAGAGTGAGAGAGGGAGAGAAATGCAAGGCTCCTTTGAGAGAGAGAGATACAGAGAGAGATATGCTACGCTCCTTTGAGAGAGAGATGCTGTCTCCTTTGAGAGTGTGAGAGATGCTAGACTCCGTTGTGAGAGAGAGAGGGGGGAGATGCTAGGCGCCACTGAAAGAGAGAGAGATGCTAGGCTCCTTTGAGAGAGAGAGAGAGAGAGAGATGCTATGCTCCATTGAAGAGAGAGAGAGAGTGGTTCTAGGCTCCTTTGAGAGAGAGAGAGAGAAATGCTATGCACCTTTGAGAGAGAGAAAGAGAGATATGCTAGGATCCTTTGAGAGAGGGAGAAAAAGAGAGAATGAAGCTAGGCTCCTTTGAGAGAGAAATAAAGAGAGATGCTATGCTCCTTAGAGTGAGAGGCATACAGATGTCAGACTCCTTTGAGAGAGAGATATATATTTGAATGCTAGGATTCTTTGTGAGAGAGAGAGAGGTGCGAGGATCCGTTGAGAGGGAGAGAGAGAGAGATAGAGAGAGAGATGCTAGGCTCCTTTGAACGTAAGAGTGAAGATGAGGGAGAGAGAGAGAGATGCTAGTCTCCCTTGAGATAGAGGGATACAGAGAGAGATGCTAGGCTCCTCTGAGAGAGAGTGAGTGAGAGGGAGATGCTAAGCTCCTTTGAGAGAGAGAGAGAGAGAGAGGGAGTGAGAGATGCTGGCTCCTTTGAGAGAGAGAGAAAAAGAGAGATGCTAGGCTCTATTAAGAGAGAGTGAGAGAGAGAGTTGCCAATCTCATTTGAGAGAGAGAGCGAGAGAGAGATGCTAGGATCCTTTGAGTGAGTGAGAGTGCTGTTAGGCTCCATTGAGGGGGAGAGAGAGAGAGAGAGAGAGAGAGAGAGAGAGAGAGAGAGAGAGAGAAGCCAGAGTCCTTTGAAAGAGAGAGATAGAGAGAGAGTTGGATGCTAGGCTCCTTTGAGAGAGAGAGAGATGCTAGTCTCCTTTGAGAGAGTGAGAAATACTAATCAACATTGAGAGACAGAGAGAGAGATGCTACCCTCCTTTGAGAAAGGGAGAGTGAGAGAGAGAGAGAGGCGCTAGGCTCCTTTGAGAGAGAGAGAGGGAGAGAGAGAGAGGCTAGGATCCTTTGATAAAGAGAGAAAGAGGGAGTCTGAGAAGCTAGGCTCTTTTGAGAGAGAGTGATAGAGGGAGAGATATGCAAGGCTCCTTTGAGAGAGAGATGCTAGTCTACTTTGAGAGGGAGAGATACAGAGAGAGAGATGCTAGGCTCCTTTGAGAGAGAGAGAGATGCTGTCTCCTTTGAGAGAGTGAGAGGTGCTAGACTCCCTTGTGAGAGAGAGGGGGGATCGATGCTAGGCGCCACTGAAAGAGAGAGAGAGAAATACTAGTCTCCTTTGAGAGAGATAGCGAGAGATAGAGAGAGAGATGCTAGCCTTTTTTGAGAGAGAGAGAGAGAGAGATGGAGATGCTAGTCTCCATTGAGAGACAGAGAGAGATAGACAGAGAAAGAGATCCAAGGCTCCATTGAAAGAGAGAGAGAGAGACATGCTAGGCTAATGTGAGAGAAAGAGAGAGAGAAATGGTAGTCTCCTTTGAGAGAGAGAGAGAGAGAAATACTATGATCCATTGAGAATGAGAGAGACAGAAGGAGATGCTAGGCTGCATTGAGAGAGAGAGAGAGAGAGGGAGAGACATGCTGGAATACTTTGAGAGAGGGAGAAACAGAGAGAGAAAGAGAAGCTAGGCTCCTTTGACAGACAGAGAGAGACACAGAGAGATGCTACACTCGAGAAAGAGAGAGAGAGAGAGAGACAAGAAGGAATCCTTTGAGAGAGAGAGACAGAGTTGTATGCAAGAGCCCTTTGTGAGAGACACACAGAGAGAGATGCTAGGATCCTTTGAGAGACACACAGAGAGAGAAGGAGAGACGGTAGGATCCCTTGAATGAGAGAGAGAGAAAGAGAGAGATAGAGAGATAGATTCTAGGCTACTTTGCGAGATAGAGAGAGAGATATGCTAGGCTACTTTGAGAGAGAGAGAGAAAGAGAAATGCTAGGCTCCTTTGAGAGAGAGAGGGAAATGATAGTCTCCTTTGAGAGACAGAGATAAGGAGAGAGAGATGCCAGGCTCAGTTGATAGAGAGAGATAGAGATATGGTAGACTCCTTTGACAGAGGGAGAAACAGAGAGAGGGAATCTAGGCTACTTTGAGAGAGAGAGAGAGAGTGTGTGAGAGAGAGGGAGAGTAATGCACAACTACTTTGAGAGAGAGGGAGAGACAGAGAGATGCCAGAATCTTTGGAGAAAGAGAGAGAGAGAAAGAGAGAGAGGCGCTTGTTTCCTTTGAGAGAGACAGAGGGAGAAATGCTATGCTCCATTGAGAGCGAGAGAGAGGGAGAGAGGGAGATGCTTGGCTCCATTTAGAAAGAGAGATAGAGATACAGAGAGAGAGAGAGATCCACGGCTCCTTTGAGAGAGAGAGAGAGAGACATGCTAGGCTAATGTGAGAGAAAGAGAAAGAAATGCTAGTCTCCTTTGAGAGAGAGAGAGAGAAATACTATGCTCCTTTGAGAATGAGAGAGATAGAGGGAGATTCTAGGCTCCATTGAGAGAGAGACATGTTAGAATCTTTTGAGAGAGGGAGAGAGATAGAGAGAAGCTATTCTTTGAGAGTGAGAGAGAGAGAGACAGAGAGAGATGCTACATTCCTTAGACAGAGAGGGAGAGACAGCTGCCAGAGTCCTTTGAGAGAGAGAAAGTGTTGGATGCAAGGATCGTTTGTGAGAGACAGAGAAAGAGAGATGCTAGGCTCTTTGAGAGAGAGAGAGAGAGAGAGAGACAGGGAGAGAGAGACGGTAGGCTCCCTTGAATGAGAGAGAGAGAAAAAGAGAGATATATATGTGCTAGGCTACTTTGAGAGAGAGAGAGAGAGAAGAGAGATGCTAGGCTCCTTTGAGACAGAGAGAAATGCTAGTCTCCTCTGAGAGAGAGAGATACAGAGAGAGAGATAAAAATCTCCACTGATAGAGAGAGATAGAGACATGCTAGACTCCTTTGAGAGAGGGAGAAAGAGAGAGAGAGAATCTAGGCTACTTTGAGAAAGAGAGCGAGACAGAGAGAGTAGGAGATAGAAGCTATGTTCCTTAGTGAGAGAGAGAGAGAGAGAGAGAGAGAGAGAGACGAGAGAGAGAGAGAGAGAAGCCAGAGTCCTTTGAAAGAGAGAGATAGAGAGAGAGTTGGATGCTTGGCTCCTTTGAGAGAGAGAGAGATGCTAGGCTACATTGAGAGAGACAGAGACAGATGCTAGTCTCCTTTGAGACAGAGAGAGAGATAAGCCATGCTCCTTTGAGAGAGAGAGAGAGAGAGAGAGAGAGAGAGAGAGAGAGATGCTATGCTCCTTTGAGAGAGAGAGAGGGAGGTAGGGAGATTCTAGGCTCCATTGAGAGAGAGAGAAATAGAGAGAGAGTGATGCTAGGCTACTTTATGATGGAGAGAGAGAGAGAGAGATTCAAGGCTCCATTGAGAGAGAGAGAAAGAGAGAGAGATGCTACTCTCCTTTGAGAGAGAGAGAGATGCTAAGCAACATTGAAAGACAGAGAGAGAGAGATGCTACCCTCCTTTGAGAAAGGGATAGTGAGAGAGAGGTGCTTGTCTCCTTTGTGAGAGAGAGGGAGAGAGAGAGAGGGGCTAGGATCCTTTGATACAGAGAGAAAGAGAGAGACTGAGAAGCTAGGCTCCTTTGAGAGAGAGTGAGAGAGGGAGAGAAATGCAAGGCTCCTTTGAGAGAGAGAGATACAGAGAGAGATATGCTACGCTCCTTTGAGAGAGAGAGATGCTGTCTCCTTTGAGAGAGTGAGAGATGCTAGACTCCGTTGTGAGAGAGAGAGGGGGGAGATGCTAGGCGCCACTGAAAGAGAGAGAGATGCTAGGCTCCTTTGAGAGAGAGAGAGAGAGAGAGATGCTATGCTCCATTGAAGAGAGAGAGAGAGTGGTTCTAGGCTCCTTTGAGAGAGAGAGAGAGAAATGCTATGCACCTTTGAGAGAGAGAAAGAGAGATATGCTAGGATCCTTTGAGAGAGGGAGAAAAAGAGAGAGTGAAGCTAGGCTCCTTTGAGAGAGAAATAAAGAGAGATGCTATGCTCCTTAGAGTGAGAGGCATACAGATGTCAGACTCCTTTGAGAGAGAGATATATATTTGAATGCTAGGATTCTTTGTGAGAGAGAGAGAGGTGCGAGGATCCGTTGAGAGGGAGAGAAATGCTAGTCTCCTCTGAGAGAGAGAGATACAGAGAGAGAGATGCCAATCTCCACTGATAGAGAGAGATAGAGACATGCTAGACTCCTTTGAGAGAGGGAGAAAGAGAGAGAGAGAATCTAGGCTACTTTGAGAAAGAGAGCGAGACAGAGAGAGTAGGAGATAGAAGCTATGTTCGTTCGTGAGAGAGAGAGAGAGAGAGAGAGAGAGAGAGAGAGAAGCCAGAGTCCTTTGAAAGAGAGAGATAGAGAGAGAGTTGGATGCTAGGCTCCTTTGAGAGAGAGAGAGATGCTAGGCTACATTGAGAGAGACAGAGACAGATGCTAGTCTCCTTTGAGACAGAGAGAGAGATAAGCCATGCTCCTTTGACAGAGAGAGAGAGAGAGAGAGAGAGAGAGAGAGATGCTATGCTCCTTTGAGAGAGAGAGAGGGAGGTAGGGAGATTCTAGGCTCCATTGAGAGAGAGAGAAATAGAGAGAGAGTGATGCTAGGCTACTTTATGATGGAGAGAGAGAGAGAGATTCAAGGCTCCATTGAGAGAGAGAGAAAGAGAGAGAGATGCTACTCTCCTTTGAGAGAGAGAGAGATGCTAAGCAACATTGAAAGACAGAGAGAGAGAGATGCTACCCTCCTTTGAGAAAGGGATAGTGAGAGAGAGGTGCTTGTCTCCTTTGTGAGAGAGAGGGAGAGAGAGAGAGGGGCTAGGATCCTTTGATACAGAGAGAAAGAGAGAGACTGAGAAGCTAGGCTCCTTTGAGAGAGAGTGAGAGAGGGAGAGAAATGCAAGGCTCCTTTGAGAGAGAGAGATACAGAGAGAGATATGCTACGCTCCTTTGAGAGAGAGATGCTGTCTCCTTTGAGAGTGTGAGAGATGCTAGACTCCGTTGTGAGAGAGAGAGGGGGGAGATGCTAGGCGCCACTGAAAGAGAGAGAGATGCTAGGCTCCTTTGAGAGAGAGAGAGAGAGAGAGATGCTATGCTCCATTGAAGAGAGAGAGAGAGTGGTTCTAGGCTCCTTTGAGAGAGAGAGAGAGAAATGCTATGCACCTTTGAGAGAGAGAAAGAGAGATATGCTAGGATCCTTTGAGAGAGGGAGAAAAAGAGAGAATGAAGCTAGGCTCCTTTGAGAGAGAAATAAAGAGAGATGCTATGCTCCTTAGAGTGAGAGGCATACAGATGTCAGACTCCTTTGAGAGAGAGATATATATTTGAATGCTAGGATTCTTTGTGAGAGAGAGAGAGGTGCGAGGATCCGTTGAGAGGGAGAGAGAGAGAGATAGAGAGAGAGATGCTAGGCTCCTTTGAACGTAAGAGTGAAGATGAGGGAGAGAGAGAGAGATGCTAGTCTCCCTTGAGATAGAGGGATACAGAGAGAGATGCTAGGCTCCTCTGAGAGAGAGTGAGTGAGAGGGAGATGCTAAGCTCCTTTGAGAGAGAGAGAGAGAGAGAGGGAGTGAGAGATGCTGGCTCCTTTGAGAGAGAGAGAAAAAGAGAGATGCTAGGCTCTATTAAGAGAGAGTGAGAGAGAGAGTTGCCAATCTCATTTGAGAGAGAGAGCGAGAGAGAGATGCTAGGATCCTTTGAGTGAGTGAGAGTGCTGTTAGGCTCCATTGAGGGGGAGAGAGAGAGAGAGAGAGAGAGAGAGAGAGAGAGAGAGAGAGAGAGAGAAGCCAGAGTCCTTTGAAAGAGAGAGATAGAGAGAGAGTTGGATGCTAGGCTCCTTTGAGAGAGAGAGAGATGCTAGTCTCCTTTGAGAGAGTGAGAAATACTAATCAACATTGAGAGACAGAGAGAGAGATGCTACCCTCCTTTGAGAAAGGGAGAGTGAGAGAGAGAGAGAGGCGCTAGGCTCCTTTGAGAGAGAGAGAGGGAGAGAGAGAGAGGCTAGGATCCTTTGATAAAGAGAGAAAGAGGGAGTCTGAGAAGCTAGGCTCTTTTGAGAGAGAGTGATAGAGGGAGAGATATGCAAGGCTCCTTTGAGAGAGAGATGCTAGTCTACTTTGAGAGGGAGAGATACAGAGAGAGAGATGCTAGGCTCCTTTGAGAGAGAGAGAGATGCTGTCTCCTTTGAGAGAGTGAGAGGTGCTAGACTCCCTTGTGAGAGAGAGGGGGGATCGATGCTAGGCGCCACTGAAAGAGAGAGAGAGAAATACTAGTCTCCTTTGAGAGAGATAGCGAGAGATAGAGAGAGAGATGCTAGCCTTTTTTGAGAGAGAGAGAGAGAGAGATGGAGATGCTAGTCTCCATTGAGAGACAGAGAGAGATAGACAGAGAAAGAGATCCAAGGCTCCATTGAAAGAGAGAGAGAGAGACATGCTAGGCTAATGTGAGAGAAAGAGAGAGAGAAATGGTAGTCTCCTTTGAGAGAGAGAGAGAGAGAAATACTATGATCCATTGAGAATGAGAGAGACAGAAGGAGATGCTAGGCTGCATTGAGAGAGAGAGAGAGAGAGGGAGAGACATGCTGGAATACTTTGAGAGAGGGAGAAACAGAGAGAGAAAGAGAAGCTAGGCTCCTTTGACAGACAGAGAGAGACACAGAGAGATGCTACACTCGAGAAAGAGAGAGAGAGAGAGAGACAAGAAGGAATCCTTTGAGAGAGAGAGACAGAGTTGTATGCAAGAGCCCTTTGTGAGAGACACACAGAGAGAGATGCTAGGATCCTTTGAGAGACACACAGAGAGAGAAGGAGAGACGGTAGGATCCCTTGAATGAGAGAGAGAGAAAGAGAGAGATAGAGAGATAGATTCTAGGCTACTTTGCGAGATAGAGAGAGAGATATGCTAGGCTACTTTGAGAGAGAGAGAGAAAGAGAAATGCTAGGCTCCTTTGAGAGAGAGAGGGAAATGATAGTCTCCTTTGAGAGACAGAGATAAGGAGAGAGAGATGCCAGGCTCAGTTGATAGAGAGAGATAGAGATATGGTAGACTCCTTTGACAGAGGGAGAAACAGAGAGAGGGAATCTAGGCTACTTTGAGAGAGAGAGAGAGAGTGTGTGAGAGAGAGGGAGAGTAATGCACAACTACTTTGAGAGAGAGGGAGAGACAGAGAGATGCCAGAATCTTTGGAGAAAGAGAGAGAGAGAAAGAGAGAGAGGCGCTTGTCTCCTTTGAGAGAGACAGAGGGAGAAATGCTATGCTCCATTGAGAGCGAGAGAGAGGGAGAGAGGGAGATGCTAGGCTCCATTTAGAAAGAGAGATAGAGATACAGAGAGAGAGAGAGATCCACGGCTCCTTTGAGAGAGAGAGAGAGAGACATGCTAGGCTAATGTGAGAGAAAGAGAAAGAAATGCTAGTCTCCTTTGAGAGAGAGAGAGAGAAATACTATGCTCCTTTGAGAATGAGAGAGATAGAGGGAGATTCTAGGCTCCATTGAGAGAGAGACATGTTAGAATCTTTTGAGAGAGGGAGAGAGATAGAGAGAAGCTATTCTTTGAGAGTGAGAGAGAGAGAGACAGAGAGAGATGCTACATTCCTTAGACAGAGAGGGAGAGACAGCTGCCAGAGTCCTTTGAGAGAGAGAAAGTGTTGGATGCAAGGATCGTTTGTGAGAGACAGAGAAAGAGAGATGCTAGGCTCTTTGAGAGAGAGAGAGAGAGAGAGACAGGGAGAGAGAGACGGTAGGCTCCCTTGAATGAGAGAGAGAGAAAAAGAGAGATATATATGTGCTAGGCTACTTTGAGAGAGAGAGAGAGAGAAGAGAGATGCTAGGCTCCTTTGAGACAGAGAGAAATGCTAGTCTCCTCTGAGAGAGAGAGATACAGAGAGAGAGATGCCAATCTCCACTGATAGAGAGAGATAGAGACATGCTAGACTCCTTTGAGAGAGGGAGAAAGAGAGAGAGAGAATCTAGGCTACTTTGAGATAGAGAGCGAGACAGAGAGAGTAGGAGATAGAAGCTATGTTCCTTCGTGAGAGAGAGAGAGAGAGAGAGAGAGAGAGAGAGAGAGAGAGAAGCCAGAGTCCTTTGAAAGAGAGAGATAGAGAGAGAATTGGATGCTAGGCTCCTTTGAGAGAGAGAGGGATGCTAGGCTACATTGAGAGAGACAGAGACAGATGCTAGTCTCCTTTGAGACAGAGAGAGAGATAAGCCATGCTCCATTGAGAGAGAGAGAGAGAGAGAGAGAGAGAGAGAGAGATGCTATGCTCCTTTGAGAGAGAGAGAGGGAGGTAGGGAGATTCTAGGCTCCATTGAGAGAGAGAGAAATAGAGAGAGAGTGATGCTAGGCTACTTTATGATGGAGAGAGAGAGAGAGATTCAAGGCTCCATTGAGAGAGAGAGAAAGAGAGAGAGATGCTACTCTCCTTTGAGAGAGAGAGAGATGCTAAGCAACATTGAAAGACAGAGAGAGAGAGATGCTACCCTCCTTTGAGAAAGGGATAGTGAGAGAGAGGTGCTTGTCTCCTTTGTGAGAGAGAGGGAGAGAGAGAGAGGGGCTAGGATCCTTTGATACAGAGAGAAAGAGAGAGACTGAGAAGCTAGGCTCCTTTGAGAGAGAGTGAGAGAGGGAGAGAAATGCAAGGCTCCTTTGAGAGAGAGAGATACAGAGAGAGATATGCTACGCTCCTTTGAGAGAGAGATGCTGTCTCCTTTGAGAGTGTGAGAGATGCTAGACTCCGTTGTGAGAGAGAGAGGGGGGAGATGCTAGGCGCCACTGAAAGAGAGAGAGATGCTAGGCTCCTTTGAGAGAGAGAGAGAGAGAGAGATGCTATGCTCCATTGAAGAGAGAGAGAGAGTGGTTCTAGGCTCCTTTGAGAGAGAGAGAGAGAAATGCTATGCACCTTTGAGAGAGAGAAAGAGAGATATGCTAGGATCCTTTGAGAGAGGGAGAAAAAGAGAGAGTGAAGCTAGGCTCCTTTGAGAGAGAAATAAAGAGAGATGCTATGCTCCTTAGAGTGAGAGGCATACAGATGTCAGACTCCTTTGAGAGAGAGATATATATTTGAATGCTAGGATTCTTTGTGAGAGAGAGAGAGGTGCGAGGATCCGTTGAGAGGGAGAGAGAGAGATAGAGAGAGAGAGATGCTAGGCTCCTTTGAACGTAAGAGTGAAGATGAGGGAGAGAGAGAGAGATGCTAGTCTCCCTTGAGATAGAGGGATACAGAGAGAGATGCTAGGCTCCTCTGAGAGAGAGTGAGTGAGAGGGAGATGCTAAGCTCCTTTGAGAGAGAGAGAGAGAGAGAGGGAGTGAGAGATGCTGGCTCCTTTGAGAGAGAGAGAAAAAGAGAGATGCTAGGCTCTATTAAGAGAGAGTGAGAGAGAGAGTTGCCAATCTCATTTGAGAGAGAGAGCGAGAGAGAGATGCTAGGATCCTTTGAGTGAGTGAGAGTGCTGTTAGGCTCCATTGAGGGGGAGAGAGAGAGAGAGAGAGAGAGAGAGAGAGAGAGAGAGAGAGAGAGAGAAGCCAGAGTCCTTTGAAAGAGAGAGATAGAGAGAGAGTTGGATGCTAGGCTCCTTTGAGAGAGAGAGAGATGCTAGTCTCCTTTGAGAGAGTGAGAAATACTAATCAACATTGAGAGACAGAGAGAGAGATGCTACCCTCCTTTGAGAAAGGGAGAGTGAGAGAGAGAGAGGCGCTAGGCTCCTTTGAGAGAGAGAGAGGGAGAGAGAGAGAGGCTAGGATCCTTTGATAAAGAGAGAAAGAGGGAGTCTGAGAAGCTAGGCTCTTTTGAGAGAGAGTGATAGAGGGAGAGATATGCAAGGCTCCTTTGAGAGAGAGATGCTAGTCTACTTTGAGAGGGAGAGATACAGAGAGAGAGATGCTAGGCTCCTTTGAGAGAGAGAGAGATGCTGTCTCCTTTGAGAGAGTGAGAGGTGCTAGACTCCCTTGTGAGAGAGAGGGGGGATCGATGCTAGGCGCCACTGAAAGAGAGAGAGAGAAATACTAGTCTCCTTTGAGAGAGATAGCGAGAGATAGAGAGAGAGATGCTAGCCTTTTTTGAGAGAGAGAGAGAGAGAGATGGAGATGCTAGTCTCCATTGAGAGACAGAGAGAGATAGACAGAGAAAGAGATCCAAGGCTCCATTGAAAGAGAGAGAGAGAGACATGCTAGGCTAATGTGAGAGAAAGAGAGAGAGAAATGGTAGTCTCCTTTGAGAGAGAGAGAGAGAGAAATACTATGATCCATTGAGAATGAGAGAGACAGAAGGAGATGCTAGGCTGCATTGAGAGAGAGAGAGAGAGAGGGAGAGACATGCTGGAATACTTTGAGAGAGGGAGAAACAGAGAGAGAAAGAGAAGCTAGGCTCCTTTGACAGACAGAGAGAGACACAGAGAGATGCTACACTCGAGAAAGAGAGAGAGAGAGAGAGACAAGAAGGAATCCTTTGAGAGAGAGAGACAGAGTTGTATGCAAGAGCCCTTTGTGAGAGACACACAGAGAGAGATGCTAGGATCCTTTGAGAGACACACAGAGAGAGAAGGAGAGACGGTAGGATCCCTTGAATGAGAGAGAGAGAAAGAGAGAGATAGAGAGATAGATTCTAGGCTACTTTGCGAGATAGAGAGAGAGATATGCTAGGCTACTTTGAGAGAGAGAGAGAAAGAGAAATGCTAGGCTCCTTTGAGAGAGAGAGGGAAATGATAGTCTCCTTTGAGAGACAGAGATAAGGAGAGAGAGATGCCAGGCTCAGTTGATAGAGAGAGATAGAGATATGGTAGACTCCTTTGACAGAGGGAGAAACAGAGAGAGGGAATCTAGGCTACTTTGAGAGAGAGAGAGAGAGTGTGTGAGAGAGAGGGAGAGTAATGCACAACTACTTTGAGAGAGAGGGAGAGACAGAGAGATGCCAGAATCTTTGGAGAAAGAGAGAGAGAGAAAGAGAGAGAGAGGCGCTTGTCTCCTTTGAGAGAGACAGAGGGAGAAATGCTATGCTCCATTGAGAGCGAGAGAGAGGGAGAGAGGGAGATGCTAGGCTCCATTTAGAAAGAGAGATAGAGATACAGAGAGAGAGAGAGATCCACGGCTCCTTTGAGAGAGAGAGAGAGAGACATGCTAGGCTAATGTGAGAGAAAGAGAAAGAAATGCTAGTCTCCTTTGAGAGAGAGAGAGAGAAATACTATGCTCCTTTGAGAATGAGAGAGATAGAGGGAGATACTAGGCTCCATTGAGAGAGAGACATGTTAGAATCTTTTGAGAGAGGGAGAGAGATAGAGAGAAGCTATTCTTTGAGAGTGAGAGAGAGAGAGACAGAGAGAGATGCTACATTCCTTAGACAGAGAGGGAGAGACAGCTGCCAGAGTCCTTTGAGAGAGAGAAAGTGTTGGATGCAAGGATCGTTTGTGAGAGACAGAGAAAGAGAGATGCTAGGCTCTTTGAGAGAGAGAGAGAGAGAGAGACAGGGAGAGAGAGACGGTAGGCTCCCTTGAATGAGAGAGAGAGAAAAAGAGAGATATATATGTGCTAGGCTACTTTGAGAGAGAGAGAGAGAGAAGAGAGATGCTAGGCTCCTTTGAGACAGAGAGAAATGCTAGTCTCCTCTGAGAGAGAGAGATACAGAGAGAGAGATGCCAATCTCCACTGATAGAGAGAGATAGAGACATGCTAGACTCCTTTGAGAGAGGGAGAAAGAGAGAGAGAGAATCTAGGCTACTTTGAGATAGAGAGCGAGACAGAGAGAGTAGGAGATAGAAGCTATGTTCGTTCGTGAGAGAGAGAGAGAGAGAGAGAGAGAGAGAGAGAGAGAGAGAGAAGCCAGAGTCCTTTGAAAGAGAGAGATAGAGAGAGAGTTGGATGCTAGGCTCCTTTGAGAGAGAGAGAGATGCTAGGCTACACTGAGAGAGACAGAGACAGATGCTAGTCTCCTTTGAGACAGAGAGAGAGATAAGCCATGCTCCTTTGACAGAGAGAGAGAGAGAGAGAGAGAGAGAGAGATGCTATGCTCCTTTGAGAGAGAGAGAGGGAGGTAGGGAGATTCTAGGCTCCATTGAGAGAGAGAGAAATAGAGAGAGAGTGATGCTAGGCTACTTTATGATGGAGAGAGAGAGAGAGATTCAAGGCTCCATTGAGAGAGAGAGAAAGAGAGAGAGATGCTACTCTCCTTTGAGAGAGAGAGAGATGCTAAGCAACATTGAAAGACAGAGAGAGAGAGATGCTACCCTCCTTTGAGAAAGGGATAGTGAGAGAGAGGTGCTTGTCTCCTTTGTGAGAGAGAGGGAGAGAGAGAGAGGGGCTAGGATCCTTTGATACAGAGAGAAAGAGAGAGACTGAGAAGCTAGGCTCCTTTGAGAGAGAGTGAGAGAGGGAGAGAAATGCAAGGCTCCTTTGAGAGAGAGAGATACAGAGAGAGATATGCTACGCTCCTTTGAGAGAGAGATGCTGTCTCCTTTGAGAGTGTGAGAGATGCTAGACTCCGTTGTGAGAGAGAGAGGGGGGAGATGCTAGGCGCCACTGAAAGAGAGAGAGATGCTAGGCTCCTTTGAGAGAGAGAGAGAGAGAGAGATGCTATGCTCCATTGAAGAGAGAGAGAGAGTGGTTCTAGGCTCCTTTGAGAGAGAGAGAGAGAAATGCTATGCACCTTTCAGAGAGAGAAAGAGAGATATGCTAGGATCCTTTGAGAGAGGGAGAAAAAGAGAGAGTGAAGCTAGGCTCCTTTGAGAGAGAAATAAAGAGAGATGCTATGCTCCTTAGAGTGAGAGGCATACAGATGTCAGACTCCTTTGAGAGAGAGATATATATTTGAATGCTAGGATTCTTTGTGAGAGAGAGAGAGGTGCGAGGATCCGTTGAGAGGGAGAGAGAGAGATAGAGAGAGAGAGATGCTAGGCTCCTTTGAACGTAAGAGTGAAGATGAGGGAGAGAGAGAGAGATGCTAGTCTCCCTTGAGATAGAGGGATACAGAGAGAGATGCTAGGCTCCTCTGAGAGAGAGTGAGTGAGAGGGAGATGCTAAGCTCCTTTGAGAGAGAGAGAGAGAGAGAGGGAGTGAGAGATGCTGGCTCCTTTGAGAGAGAGAGAAAAAGAGAGATGCTAGGCTCTATTAAGAGAGAGTGAGAGAGAGAGTTGCCAATCTCATTTGAGAGAGAGAGCGAGAGAGAGATGCTAGGATCCTTTGAGTGAGTGAGAGTGCTGTTAGGCTCCATTGAGGGGGAGAGAGAGAGAGAGAGAGAGAGAGAGAGAGAGAGAGAGAGAGAGAGAGAGAGAGAGAGAGAGAGAGAGAAGCCAGAGTCCTTTGAAAGAGAGAGATAGAGAGAGAGTTGGATGCTAGGCTCCTTTGAGAGAGAGAGAGATGCTAGTCTCCTTTGAGAGAGTGAGAAATACTAATCAACATTGAGAGACAGAGAGAGAGATGCTACCCTCCTTTGAGAAAGGGAGAGTGAGAGAGAGAGAGGCGCTAGGCTCCTTTGAGAGAGAGAGAGGGAGAGAGAGAGAGGCTAGGATCCTTTGATAAAGAGAGAAAGAGGGAGTCTGAGAAGCTAGGCTCTTTTGAGAGAGAGTGATAGAGGGAGAGATATGCAAGGCTCCTTTGAGAGAGAGATGCTAGTCTCCTTTGAGAGGGAGAGATACAGAGAGAGAGATGCTAGGCTCCTTTGAGAGAGAGAGATGCTGTCTCCTTTGAGAGAGTGAGAGGTGCTAGACTCCCTTGTGAGAGAGAGGGGGGATCGATGCTAGGCGCCACTGAAAGAGAGAGAGAGAAATACTAGTCTCCTTTGAGAGAGATAGCGAGAGATAGAGAGAGAGATGCTAGCCTTTTTTGAGAGAGAGAGAGAGAGAGATGGAGATGCTAGTCTCCATTGAGAGACAGAGAGAGATAGACAGAGAAAGAGATCCAAGGCTCCATTGAAAGAGAGAGAGAGAGACATGCTAGGCTAATGTGAGAGAAAGAGAGAGAGAAATGGTAGTCTCCTTTGAGAGAGAGAGAGAGAGAAATACTATGATCCATTGAGAATGAGAGAGACAGAAGGAGATGCTAGGCTGCATTGAGAGAGAGAGAGAGAGAGGGAGAGACATGCTGGAATACTTTGAGAGAGGGAGAAACAGAGAGAGAAAGAGAAGCTAGGCTCCTTTGACAGACAGAGAGAGACACAGAGAGATGCTACACTCGAGAAAGAGAGAGAGAGAGAGAGACAAGAAGGAATCCTTTGAGAGAGAGAGACAGAGTTGTATGCAAGAGCCCTTTGTGAGAGACACACAGAGAGAGATGCTAGGATCCTTTGAGAGACACACAGAGAGAGAAGGAGAGACGGTAGGATCCCTTGAATGAGAGAGAGAGAAAGAGAGAGATAGAGAGATAGATTCTAGGCTACTTTGCGAGATAGAGAGAGAGATATGCTAGGCTACTTTGAGAGAGAGAGAGAAAGAGAAATGCTAGGCTCCTTTGAGAGAGAGAGGGAAATGATAGTCTCCTTTGAGAGACAGAGATAAGGAGAGAGAGATGCCAGGCTCAGTTGATAGAGAGAGATAGAGATATGGTAGACTCCTTTGACAGAGGGAGAAACAGAGAGAGGGAATCTAGGCTACTTTGAGAGAGAGAGAGAGAGTGTGTGAGAGAGAGGGAGAGTAATGCACAACTACTTTGAGAGAGAGGGAGAGACAGAGAGATGCCAGAATCTTTGGAGAAAGAGAGAGAGAGAAAGAGAGAGAGGCGCTTGTTTCCTTTGAGAGAGACAGAGGGAGAAATGCTATGCTCCATTGAGAGCGAGAGAGAGGGAGAGAGGGAGATGCTTGGCTCCATTTAGAAAGAGAGATAGAGATACAGAGAGAGAGAGAGATCCACGGCTCCTTTGAGAGAGAGAGAGAGAGACATGCTAGGCTAATGTGAGAGAAAGAGAAAGAAATGCTAGTCTCCTTTGAGAGAGAGAGAGAGAAATACTATGCTCCTTTGAGAATGAGAGAGATAGAGGGAGATTCTAGGCTCCATTGAGAGAGAGACATGTTAGAATCTTTTGAGAGAGGGAGAGAGATAGAGAGAAGCTATTCTTTGAGAGTGAGAGAGAGAGAGACAGAGAGAGATGCTACATTCCTTAGACAGAGAGGGAGAGACAGCTGCCAGAGTCCTTTGAGAGAGAGAAAGTGTTGGATGCAAGGATCGTTTGTGAGAGACAGAGAAAGAGAGATGCTAGGCTCTTTGAGAGAGAGAGAGAGAGAGAGAGACAGGGAGAGAGAGACGGTAGGCTCCCTTGAATGAGAGAGAGAGAAAAAGAGAGATATATATGTGCTAGGCTACTTTGAGAGAGAGAGAGAGAGAAGAGAGATGCTAGGCTCCTTTGAGACAGAGAGAAATGCTAGTCTCCTCTGAGAGAGAGAGATACAGAGAGAGAGATAAAAATCTCCACTGATAGAGAGAGATAGAGACATGCTAGACTCCTTTGAGAGAGGGAGAAAGAGAGAGAGAGAATCTAGGCTACTTTGAGAAAGAGAGCGAGACAGAGAGAGTAGGAGATAGAAGCTATGTTCCTTAGTGAGAGAGAGAGAGAGAGAGAGAGAGAGAGAGAGAGAGAGAGAGAGAGAGAGAGAGAGAAGCCAGAGTCCTTTGAAAGAGAGAGATAGAGAGAGAGTTGGATGCTTGGCTCCTTTGAGAGAGAGAGAGATGCTAGGCTACATTGAGAGAGACAGAGACAGATGCTAGTCTCCTTTGAGACAGAGAGAGAGATAAGCCATGCTCCTTTGAGAGAGAGAGAGAGAGAGAGAGAGAGAGAGAGAGAGAGATGCTATGCTCCTTTGAGAGAGAGAGAGGGAGGTAGGGAGATTCTAGGCTCCATTGAGAGAGAGAGAAATAGAGAGAGAGTGATGCTAGGCTACTTTATGATGGAGAGAGAGAGAGAGAGATTCAAGGCTCCATTGAGAGAGAGAGAAAGAGAGAGAGATGCTACTCTCCTTTGAGAGAGAGAGAGATGCTAAGCAACATTGAAAGACAGAGAGAGAGAGATGCTACCCTCCTTTGAGAAAGGGATAGTGAGAGAGAGGTGCTTGTCTCCTTTGTGAGAGAGAGGGAGAGAGAGAGAGGGGCTAGGATCCTTTGATACAGAGAGAAAGAGAGAGACTGAGAAGCTAGGCTCCTTTGAGAGAGAGTGAGAGAGGGAGAGAAATGCAAGGCTCCTTTGAGAGAGAGAGATACAGAGAGAGATATGCTACGCTCCTTTGAGAGAGAGAGATGCTGTCTCCTTTGAGAGAGTGAGAGATGCTAGACTCCGTTGTGAGAGAGAGAGGGGGGAGATGCTAGGCGCCACTGAAAGAGAGAGAGATGCTAGGCTCCTTTGAGAGAGAGAGAGAGAGAGAGATGCTATGCTCCATTGAAGAGAGAGAGAGAGTGGTTCTAGGCTCCTTTGAGAGAGAGAGAGAGAAATGCTATGCACCTTTGAGAGAGAGAAAGAGAGATATGCTAGGATCCTTTGAGAGAGGGAGAAAAAGAGAGAGTGAAGCTAGGCTCCTTTGAGAGAGAAATAAAGAGAGATGCTATGCTCCTTAGAGTGAGAGGCATACAGATGTCAGACTCCTTTGAGAGAGAGATATATATTTGAATGCTAGGATTCTTTGTGAGAGAGAGAGAGGTGCGAGGATCCGTTGAGAGGGAGAGAAATGCTAGTCTCCTCTGAGAGAGAGAGATACAGAGAGAGAGATGCCAATCTCCACTGATAGAGAGAGATAGAGACATGCTAGACTCCTTTGAGAGAGGGAGAAAGAGAGAGAGAGAATCTAGGCTACTTTGAGAAAGAGAGCGAGACAGAGAGAGTAGGAGATAGAAGCTATGTTCGTTCGTGAGAGAGAGAGAGAGAGAGAGAGAGAGAGAGAGAGAAGCCAGAGTCCTTTGAAAGAGAGAGATAGAGAGAGAGTTGGATGCTAGGCTCCTTTGAGAGAGAGAGAGATGCTAGGCTACATTGAGAGAGACAGAGACAGATGCTAGTCTCCTTTGAGACAGAGAGAGAGATAAGCCATGCTCCTTTGACAGAGAGAGAGAGAGAGAGAGAGAGAGAGAGAGATGCTATGCTCCTTTGAGAGAGAGAGAGGGAGGTAGGGAGATTCTAGGCTCCATTGAGAGAGAGAGAAATAGAGAGAGAGTGATGCTAGGCTACTTTATGATGGAGAGAGAGAGAGAGATTCAAGGCTCCATTGAGAGAGAGAGAAAGAGAGAGAGATGCTACTCTCCTTTGAGAGAGAGAGAGATGCTAAGCAACATTGAAAGACAGAGAGAGAGAGATGCTACCCTCCTTTGAGAAAGGGATAGTGAGAGAGAGGTGCTTGTCTCCTTTGTGAGAGAGAGGGAGAGAGAGAGAGGGGCTAGGATCCTTTGATACAGAGAGAAAGAGAGAGACTGAGAAGCTAGGCTCCTTTGAGAGAGAGTGAGAGAGGGAGAGAAATGCAAGGCTCCTTTGAGAGAGAGAGATACAGAGAGAGATATGCTACGCTCCTTTGAGAGAGAGATGCTGTCTCCTTTGAGAGTGTGAGAGATGCTAGACTCCGTTGTGAGAGAGAGAGGGGGGAGATGCTAGGCGCCACTGAAAGAGAGAGAGATGCTAGGCTCCTTTGAGAGAGAGAGAGAGAGAGAGATGCTATGCTCCATTGAAGAGAGAGAGAGAGTGGTTCTAGGCTCCTTTGAGAGAGAGAGAGAGAAATGCTATGCACCTTTGAGAGAGAGAAAGAGAGATATGCTAGGATCCTTTGAGAGAGGGAGAAAAAGAGAGAGTGAAGCTAGGCTCCTTTGAGAGAGAAATAAAGAGAGATGCTATGCTCCTTAGAGTGAGAGGCATACATATGTCAGACTCCTTTGAGAGAGAGATATATATTTGAATGCTAGGATTCTTTGTGAGAGAGAGAGAGGTGCGAGGATCCGTTGAGAGGGAGAGAGAGAGATAGAGAGAGAGAGATGCTAGGCTCCTTTGAACGTAAGAGTGAATATGAGGGAGAGAGAGAGAGATGCTAGTCTCCCTTGAGATAGAGGGATACAGAGAGAGATGCTAGGCTCCTCTGAGAGAGAGTGAGTGAGAGGGAGATGCTAAGCTCCTTTGAGAGAGAGAGAGAGAGAGAGGGAGTGAGAGATGCTGGCTCCTTTGAGAGAGAGAGAAAAAGAGAGATGCTAGGCTCTATTAAGAGAGAGTGAGAGAGAGAGTTGCCAATCTCATTTGAGAGAGAGAGCGAGAGAGAGATGCTAGGATCCTTTGAGTGAGTGAGAGTGCTGTTAGGCTCCATTGAGGGGGAGAGAGAGAGAGAGAGAGAGAGAGAGAGAGAGAGAGAGAGAGAGAGAGAGAGAAGCCAGAGTCCTTTGAAAGAGAGAGATAGAGAGAGAGTTGGATGCTAGGCTCCTTTGAGAGAGAGAGAGATGCTAGTCTCCTTTGAGAGAGTGAGAAATACTAATCAACATTGAGAGACAGAGAGAGAGATGCTACCCTCCTTTGAGAAAGGGAGAGTGAGAGAGAGAGAGAGGCGCTAGGCTCCTTTGAGAGAGAGAGAGGGAGAGAGAGAGAGGCTAGGATCCTTTGATAAAGAGAGAAAGAGGGAGTCTGAGAAGCTAGGCTCTTTTGAGAGAGAGTGATAGAGGGAGAGATATGCAAGGCTCCTTTGAGAGAGAGATGCTAGTCTCCTTTGAGAGGGAGAGATACAGAGAGAGAGATGCTAGGCTCCTTTGAGAGAGAGAGATGCTGTCTCCTTTGAGAGAGTGAGAGGTGCTAGACTCCCTTGTGAGAGAGAGGGGGGATCGATGCTAGGCGCCACTGAAAGAGAGAGAGAGAGAAATACTAGTCTCCTTTGAGAGAGATAGCGAGAGATAGAGAGAGAGATGCTAGCCTTTTTTGAGAGAGAGAGAGAGAGAGATGGAGATGCTAGTCTCCATTGAGAGACAGACAGAGATAGACAGAGAAAGAGATCCAAGGCTCCATTGAAAGAGAGAGAGAGAGACATGCTAGGCTAATGTGAGAGAAAGAGAGAGAGAAATGGTAGTCTCCTTTGAGAGAGAGAGAGAGAGAAATACTATGATCCATTGAGAATGAGAGAGACAGAAGGAGATGCTAGGCTGCATTGAGAGAGAGAGAGAGAGAGGGAGAGACATGCTGGAATACTTTGAGAGAGGGAGAAACAGAGAGAGAAAGAGAAGCTAGGCTCCTTTGACAGACAGAGAGAGACACAGAGAGATGCTACACTCGAGAAAGAGAGAGAGAGAGAGAGACAAGAAGGAATCCTTTGAGAGAGAGAGACAGAGTTGTATGCAAGAGTCCTTTGTGAGAGACACACAGAGAGAGATGCTAGGATCCTTTGAGAGACACACAGAGAGAGAAGGAGAGACGGTAGGATCCCTTGAATGAGAGAGAGAGAAAGAGAGAGATAGAGAGATAGATTCTAGGCTACTTTGCGAGATAGAGAGAGAGATATGCTAGGCTACTTTGAGAGAGAGAGAGAAAGAGAAATGCTAGGCTCCTTTGAGAGAGAGAGGGAAATGATAGTCTCCTTTGAGAGACAGAGATAAGGAGAGAGAGATGCCAGGCTCAGTTGATAGAGAGAGATAGAGATATGGTAGACTCCTTTGACAGAGGGAGAAACAGAGAGAGGGAATCTAGGCTACCTTGAGAGAGAGAGAGAGAGTGTGTGAGAGAGAGGGAGAGTAATGCACAACTACTTTGAGAGAGAGGGAGAGACAGAGAGATGCCAGAATCTTTGGAGAAAGAGAGAGAGAGAAAGAGAGAGAGAAGCGCTTGTTTCCTTTGAGAGAGACAGAGGGAGAAATGCTATGCTCCATTGAGAGCGAGAGAGAGGGAGAGAGGGAGATGCTTGGCTCCATTTAGAAAGAGAGATAGAGATACAGAGAGAGAGAGAGATCCACGGCTCCTTTGAGAGAGAGAGAGAGAGACATGCTAGGCTAATGTGAGAGAAAGAGAAAGAAATGCTAGTCTCCTTTGAGAGAGAGAGAGAGAAATACTATGCTCCTTTGAGAATGAGAGAGATAGAGGGAGATTCTAGGCTCCATTGAGAGAGAGACATGTTAGAATCTTTTGAGAGAGGGAGAGAGATAGAGAGAAGCTATTCTTTGAGAGTGAGAGAGAGAGAGACAGAGAGAGATGCTACATTCCTTAGACAGAGAGGGAGAGACAGCTGCCAGAGTCCTTTGAGAGAGAGAAAGTGTTGGATGCAAGGATCGTTTGTGAGAGACAGAGAAAGAGAGATGCTAGGCTCTTTGAGAGAGAGAGAGAGAGAGAGAGACAGGGAGAGAGAGACGGTAGGCTCCCTTGAATGAGAGAGAGAGAAAAAGAGAGAGATATATGTGCTAGGCTACTTTGAGAGAGAGAGAGAGAGAAGAGAGATGCTAGGCTCCTTGAGACAGAGAGAAATGCTAGTCTCCTCTGAGAGAGAGAGATACAGAGAGAGAGATGCCAATCTCCACTGATAGAGAGAGATAGAGACATGCTAGACTCCTTTGAGAGAGGGAGAAAGAGAGAGAGAGAATCTAGGCTACTTTGAGAAAAAGAGCGAGACAGAGAGAGTAGGAGATAGAAGCTATGTTCCTTAGTGAGAGAGAGAGAGAGAGAGAGAGAGAGAGAGAGAGAGAGAGAGAGAAGCCAGAGTCCTTTGAAAGAGAGAGATAGAGAGAGAGTTGGATGCTTGGCTCCTTTGAGAGAGAGAGAGATGCTAGGCTACATTGAGAGAGACAGAGACAGATGCTAGTCTCCTTTGAGACAGAGAGAGAGATAAGCCATGCTCCTTTGAGAGAGAGAGAGAGAGAGAGAGAGAGAGAGAGAGAGAGAGAGAGAGAGATGCTATGCTCCTTTGAGAGAGAGAGAGGGAGGTAGGGAGATTCTAGGCTCCATTGAGAGAGAGAGAAATAGAGAGAGAGTGATGCTAGGCTACTTTATGATGGAGAGAGAGAGAGAGATTCAAGGCTCCATTGAGAGAGAGAGAAAGAGAGAGAGATGCTACTCTCCTTTGAGAGAGAGAGAGATGCTAAGCAACATTGAAAGACAGAGAGAGAGAGATGCTACCCTCCTTTGAGAAAGGGATAGTGAGAGAGAGGTGCTTGTCTCCTTTGTGAGAGAGAGGGAGAGAGAGAGAGGGGCTAGGATCCTTTGATACAGAGAGAAAGAGAGAGACTGAGAAGCTAGGCTCCTTTGAGAGAGAGTGAGAGAGGGAGAGAAATGCAAGGCTCCTTTGAGAGAGAGAGATACAGAGAGAGATATGCTACGCTCCTTTGAGAGAGAGAGATGCTGTCTCCTTTGAGAGAGTGAGAGATGCTAGACTCCGTTGTGAGAGAGAGAGGGGGGAGATGCTAGGCGCCACTGAAAGAGAGAGAGATGCTAGGCTCCTTTGAGAGAGAGAGAGAGAGAGAGATGCTATGCTCCATTGAAGAGAGAGAGAGAGTGGTTCTAGGCTCCTTTGAGAGAGAGAGAGAGAAATGCTATGCACCTTTGAGAGAGAGAAAGAGAGATATGCTAGGATCCTTTGAGAGAGGGAGAAAAAGAGAGAGTGAAGCTAGGCTCCTTTGAGAGAGAAATAAAGAGAGATGCTATGCTCCTTAGAGTGAGAGGCATACAGATGTCAGACTCCTTTGAGAGAGAGATATATATTTGAATGCTAGGATTCTTTGTGAGAGAGAGAGAGGTGCGAGGATCCGTTGAGAGGGAGAGAAATGCTAGTCTCCTCTGAGAGAGAGAGATACAGAGAGAGAGATGCCAATCTCCACTGATAGAGAGAGATAGAGACATGCTAGACTCCTTTGAGAGAGGGAGAAAGAGAGAGAGAGAATCTAGGCTACTTTGAGAAAGAGAGCGAGACAGAGAGAGTAGGAGATAGAAGCTATGTTCCTTAGTGAGAGAGAGAGAGAGAGAGAGAGAGAGAGAGAGAGAGAGAGAGAGAGAGAGAGAAGCCAGAGTCCTTTGAAAGAGAGAGATAGAGAGAGAGTTGGATGCTAGGCTCCTTTGAGAGAGAGAGAGATGCTAGGCTACATTGAGAGAGACAGAGACAGATGCTAGTCTCCTTTGAGACAGAGAGAGAGATAAGCCATGCTCCTTTGAGAGAGAGAGAGAGAGAGAGAGAGAGAGAGAGAGATGCTATGCTCCTTTGAGAGAGAGAGAGGGAGGTAGGGAGATTCTAGGCTCCATTGAGAGAGAGAGAAATAGAGAGAGAGTGATGCTAGGCTACTTTATGATGGAGAGAGAGAGAGAGAGATTCAAGGCTCCATTGAGAGAGAGAGAAAGAGAGAGAGAGATGCTACTCTCCTTTGAGAGAGAGAGAGATGCTAAGCAACATTGAAAGACAGAGAGAGAGAGATGCTACCCTCCTTTGAGAAAGGGATAGTGAGAGAGAGGTGCTTGTCTCCTTTGTGAGAGAGAGGGAGAGAGAGAGAGGGGCTAGGATCCTTTGATACAGAGAGAAAGAGAGAGACTGAGAAGCTAGGCTCCTTTGAGAGAGAGTGAGAGAGGGAGAGAAATGCAAGGCTCCTTTGAGAGAGAGAGATACAGAGAGAGATATGCTACGCTCCTTTGAGAGAGAGAGATGCTGTCTCCTTTGAGAGAGTGAGAGATGCTAGACTCCGTTGTGAGAGAGAGAGGGGGGAGATGCTAGGCGCCACTGAAAGAGAGAGAGATGCTAGGCTCCTTTGAGAGAGAGAGAGAGAAATGCTATGCACCTTTGAGAGAGAGAAAGAGAGATATGCTAGGATCCTTTGAGAGAGGGAGAAAAAGAGAGAGTGAAGCTAGGCTCCTTTGAGAGAGAAATAAAGAGAGATGCTATGCTCCTTAGAGTGAGAGGCATACAGATGTCAGACTCCTTTGAGAGAGAGATATATATTTGAATGCTAGGATTCTTTGTGAGAGAGAGAGAGGTGCGAGGATCCGTTGAGAGGGAGAGAGAGAGATAGAGAGAGAGAGATGCTAGGCTCCTTTGAACGTAAGAGTGAATATGAGGGAGAGAGAGAGAGATGCTAGTCTCCCTTGAGATAGAGGGATACAGAGAGAGATGCTAGGCTCCTCTGAGAGAGAGTGAGTGAGAGGGAGATGCTAAGCTCCTTTGAGAGAGAGAGAGAGAGAGAGGGAGTGAGAGATGCTGGCTCCTTTGAGAGAGAGAGAAAAAGAGAGATGCTAGGCTCTATTAAGAGAGAGTGAGAGAGAGAGTTGCCAATCTCATTTGAGAGAGAGAGCGAGAGAGAGATGCTAGGATCCTTTGAGTGAGTGAGAGTGCTGTTAGGCTCCATTGAGGGGGAGAGAGAGAGAGAGAGAGAGAGAGAGAGAGAGAGAGAGAGAAGCCAGAGTCCTTTGAAAGAGAGAGATAGAGAGAGAGTTGGATGCTAGGCTCCTTTGAGAGAGAGAGAGATGCTAGTCTCCTTTGAGAGAGTGAGAAATACTAATCAACATTGAGAGACAGAGAGAGAGATGCTACCCTCCTTTGAGAAAGGGAGAGTGAGAGAGAGAGAGAGGCGCTAGGCTCCTTTGAGAGAGAGAGAGGGAGAGAGAGAGAGGCTAGGATCCTTTGATAAAGAGAGAAAGAGGGAGTCTGAGAAGCTAGGCTCTTTTGAGAGAGAGTGATAGAGGGAGAGATATGCAAGGCTCCTTTGAGAGAGAGATGCTAGTCTCCTTTGAGAGGGAGAGATACAGAGAGAGAGATGCTAGGCTCCTTTGAGAGAGAGAGATGCTGTCTCCTTTGAGAGAGTGAGAGGTGCTAGACTCCCTTGTGAGAGAGAGGGGGGATCGATGCTAGGCGCCACTGAAAGAGAGAGAGAGAAATACTAGTCTCCTTTGAGAGAGATAGCGAGAGATAGAGAGAGAGATGCTAGCCTTTTTTGAGAGAGAGAGAGAGAGAGATGGAGATGCTAGTCTCCATTGAGAGACAGAGAGAGATAGACAGAGAAAGAGATCCAAGGCTCCATTGAAAGAGAGAGAGAGAGACATGCTAGGCTAATGTGAGAGAAAGAGAGAGAGAAATGGTAGTCTCCTTTGAGAGAGAGAGAGAGAGAAATACTATGATCCATTGAGAATGAGAGAGACAGAAGGAGATGCTAGGCTGCATTGAGAGAGAGAGAGAGAGAGGGAGAGACATGCTGGAATACTTTGAGAGAGGGAGAAACAGAGAGAGAAAGAGAAGCTAGGCTCCTTTGACAGACAGAGAGAGACACAGAGAGATGCTACACTCGAGAAAGAGAGAGAGAGAGAGAGACAAGAAGGAATCCTTTGAGAGAGAGAGACAGAGTTGTATGCAAGAGCCCTTTGTGAGAGACACACAGAGAGAGATGCTAGGATCCTTTGAGAGACACACAGAGAGAGAAGGAGAGACGGTAGGATCCCTTGAATGAGAGAGAGAGAAAGAGAGAGATAGAGAGATAGATTCTAGGCTACTTTGCGAGATAGAGAGAGAGATATGCTAGGCTACTTTGAGAGAGAGAGAGAAAGAGAAATGCTAGGCTCCTTTGAGAGAGAGAGGGAAATGATAGTCTCCTTTGAGAGACAGAGATAAGGAGAGAGAGATGCCAGGCTCAGTTGATAGAGAGAGATAGAGATATGGTAGACTCCTTTGACAGAGGGAGAAACAGAGAGAGGGAATCTAGGCTACTTTGAGAGAGAGAGAGAGAGTGTGTGAGAGAGAGGGAGAGTAATGCACAACTACTTTGAGAGAGAGGGAGAGACAGAGAGATGCCAGAATCTTTGGAGAAAGAGAGAGAGAGAAAGAGAGAGAGAGGCGCTTGTTTCCTTTGAGAGAGACAGAGGGAGAAATGCTATGCTCCATTGAGAGCGAGAGAGAGGGAGAGAGGGAGATGCTTGGCTCCATTTAGAAAGAGAGATAGAGATACAGAGAGAGAGAGAGATCCACGGCTCCTTTGAGAGAGAGAGAGAGAGACATGCTAGGCTAATGTGAGAGAAAGAGAAAGAAATGCTAGTCTCCTTTGAGAGAGAGAGAGAGAAATACTATGCTCCTTTGAGAATGAGAGAGATAGAGGGAGATTCTAGGCTCCATTGAGAGAGAGACATGTTAGAATCTTTTGAGAGAGGGAGAGAGATAGAGAGAAGCTATTCTTTGAGAGTGAGAGAGAGAGAGACAGAGAGAGATGCTACATTCCTTAGACAGAGAGGGAGAGACAGCTGCCAGAGTCCTTTGAGAGAGAGAAAGTGTTGGATGCAAGGATCGTTTGTGAGAGACAGAGAAAGAGAGATGCTAGGCTCTTTGAGAGAGAGAGAGAGAGAGAGAGACAGGGAGAGAGAGACGGTAGGCTCCCTTGAATGAGAGAGAGAGAAAAAGAGAGATATATATGTGCTAGGCTACTTTGAGAGAGAGAGAGAGAGAAGAGAGATGCTAGGCTCCTTTGAGACAGAGAGAAATGCTAGTCTCCTCTGAGAGAGAGAGATACAGAGAGAGAGATAAAAATCTCCACTGATAGAGAGAGATAGAGACATGCTAGACTCCTTTGAGAGAGGGAGAAAGAGAGAGAGAGAATCTAGGCTACTTTGAGAAAGAGAGCGAGACAGAGAGAGTAGGAGATAGAAGCTATGTTCCCTAGTGAGAGAGAGAGAGAGAGAGAGAGAGAGAGAGAGAGAGAGAGAAGCCAGAGTCCTTTGAAAGAGAGAGATAGAGAGAGAGTTGGATGCTTGGCTCCTTTGAGAGAGAGAGAGATGCTAGGCTACATTGAGAGAGACAGAGACAGATGCTAGTCTCCTTTGAGACAGAGAGAGAGATAAGCCATGCTCCTTTGAGAGAGAGAGAGAGAGAGAGAGAGAGAGAGAGAGAGATGCTATGCTCCTTTGAGAGAGAGAGAGGGAGGTAGGGAGATTCTAGGCTCCATTGAGAGAGAGAGAAATAGAGAGAGAGTGATGCTAGGCTACTTTATGATGGAGAGAGAGAGAGAGAGATTCAAGGCTCCATTGAGAGAGAGAGAAAGAGAGAGAGATGCTACTCTCCTTTGAGAGAGAGAGAGATGCTAAGCAACATTGAAAGACAGAGAGAGAGAGATGCTACCCTCCTTTGAGAAAGGGATAGTGAGAGAGAGGTGCTTGTCTCCTTTGTGAGAGAGAGGGAGAGAGAGAGAGGGGCTAGGATCCTTTGATACAGAGAGAAAGAGAGAGACTGAGAAGCTAGGCTCCTTTGAGAGAGAGTGAGAGAGGGAGAGAAATGCAAGGCTCCTTTGAGAGAGAGAGATACAGAGAGAGATATGCTACGCTCCTTTGAGAGAGAGAGATGCTGTCTCCTTTGAGAGAGTGAGAGATGCTAGACTCCGTTGTGAGAGAGAGAGGGGGGAGATGCTAGGCGCCACTGAAAGAGAGAGAGATGCTAGGCTCCTTTGAGAGAGAGAGAGAGAGAGAGATGCTATGCTCCATTGAAGAGAGAGAGAGAGTGGTTCTAGGCTCCTTTGAGAGAGAGAGAGAGAAATGCTATGCACCTTTGAGAGAGAGAAAGAGAGATATGCTAGGATCCTTTGAGAGAGGGAGAAAAAGAGAGAGTGAAGCTAGGCTCCTTTGAGAGAGAAATAAAGAGAGATGCTATGCTCCTTAGAGTGAGAGGCATACAGATGTCAGACTCCTTTGAGAGAGAGATATATATTTGAATGCTAGGATTCTTTGTGAGAGAGAGAGAGGTGCGAGGATCCGTTGAGAGGGAGAGAAATGCTAGTCTCCTCTGAGAGAGAGAGATACAGAGAGAGAGATGCCAATCTCCACTGATAGAGAGAGATAGAGACATGCTAGACTCCTTTGAGAGAGGGAGAAAGAGAGAGAGAGAATCTAGGCTACTTTGAGAAAGAGAGCGAGACAGAGAGAGTAGGAGATAGAAGCTATGTTCGTGAGAGAGAGAGAGAGAGAGAGAGAGAGAGAGAGAGAGAGAGAGAGAGAGAGAGAGAAGCCAGAGTCCTTTGAAAGAGAGAGATAGAGAGAGAGTTGGATGCTAGGCTCCTTTGAGAGAGAGAGAGATGCTAGGCTACATTGAGAGAGACAGAGACAGATGCTAGTCTCCTTTGAGACAGAGAGAGAGATAAGCCATGCTCCTTTGACAGAGAGAGAGAGAGAGAGAGAGAGAGAGAGAGAGATGCTATGCTCCTTTGAGAGAGAGAGAGGGAGGTAGGGAGATTCTAGGCTCCATTGAGAGAGAGAGAAATAGAGAGAGAGTGATGCTAGGCTACTTTATGATGGAGAGAGAGAGAGAGATTCAAGGCTCCATTGAGAGAGAGAGAAAGAGAGAGAGATGCTACTCTCCTTTGAGAGAGAGAGAGATGCTAAGCAACATTGAAAGACAGAGAGAGAGAGATGCTACCCTCCTTTGAGAAAGGGATAGTGAGAGAGAGGTGCTTGTCTCCTTTGTGAGAGAGAGGGAGAGAGAGAGAGGGGCTAGGATCCTTTGATACAGAGAGAAAGAGAGAGACTGAGAAGCTAGGCTCCTTTGAGAGAGAGTGAGAGAGGGAGAGAAATGCAAGGCTCCTTTGAGAGAGAGAGATACAGAGAGAGATATGCTACGCTCCTTTGAGAGAGAGATGCTGTCTCCTTTGAGAGTGTGAGAGATGCTAGACTCCGTTGTGAGAGAGAGAGGGGGGAGATGCTAGGCGCCACTGAAAGAGAGAGAGATGCTAGGCTCCTTTGAGAGAGAGAGAGAGAGAGAGATGCTATGCTCCATTGAAGAGAGAGAGAGAGTGGTTCTAGGCTCCTTTGAGAGAGAGAGAGAGAAATGCTATGCACCTTTGAGAGAGAGAAAGAGAGATATGCTAGGATCCTTTGAGAGAGGGAGAAAAAGAGAGAGTGAAGCTAGGCTCCTTTGAGAGAGAAATAAAGAGAGATGCTATGCTCCTTAGAGTGAGAGGCATACAGATGTCAGACTCCTTTGAGAGAGAGATATATATTTGAATGCTAGGATTCTTTGTGAGAGAGAGAGAGGTGCGAGGATCCGTTGAGAGGGAGAGAGAGAGATAGAGAGAGAGAGATGCTAGGCTCCTTTGAACGTAAGAGTGAAGATGAGGGAGAGAGAGAGAGATGCTAGTCTCCCTTGAGATAGAGGGATACAGAGAGAGATGCTAGGCTCCTCTGAGAGAGAGTGAGTGAGAGGGAGATGCTAAGCTCCTTTGAGAGAGAGAGAGAGAGAGAGGGAGTGAGAGATGCTGGCTCCTTTGAGAGAGAGAGAAAAAGAGAGATGCTAGGCTCTATTAAGAGAGAGTGAGAGAGAGAGTTGCCAATCTCATTTGAGAGAGAGAGCGAGAGAGAGATGCTAGGATCCTTTGAGTGAGTGAGAGTGCTGTTAGGCTCCATTGAGGGGGAGAGAGAGAGAGAGAGAGAGAGAGAGAGAGAGAGAGAGAGAGAGAGAGAAGCCAGAGTCCTTTGAAAGAGAGAGATAGAGAGAGAGTTGGATGCTAGGCTCCTTTGAGAGAGAGAGAGATGCTAGTCTCCTTTGAGAGAGTGAGAAATACTAATCAACATTGAGAGACAGAGAGAGAGATGCTACCCTCCTTTGAGAAAGGGAGAGTGAGAGAGAGAGAGAGGCGCTAGGCTCCTTTGAGAGAGAGAGAGGGAGAGAGAGAGAGGCTAGGATCCTTTGATAAAGAGAGAAAGAGGGAGTCTGAGAAGCTAGGCTCTTTTGAGAGAGAGTGATAGAGGGAGAGATATGCAAGGCTCCTTTGAGAGAGAGATGCTAGTCTCCTTTGAGAGGGAGAGATACAGAGAGAGAGATGCTAGGCTCCTTTGAGAGAGAGAGATGCTGTCTCCTTTGAGAGAGTGAGAGGTGCTAGACTCCCTTGTGAGAGAGAGGGGGGATCGATGCTAGGCGCCACTGAAAGAGAGAGAGAGAAATGCTAGTCTCCTTTGAGAGAGATAGCGAGAGATAGAGAGAGAGATGCTAGCCTTTTTTGAGAGAGAGAGAGAGAGAGATGGAGATGCTAGTCTCCATTGAGAGACAGAGAGAGATAGACAGAGAAAGAGATCCAAGGCTCCATTGAAAGAGAGAGAGAGAGAGACATGCTAGGCTAATGTGAGAGAAAGAGAGAGAGAAATGGTAGTCTCCTTTGAGAGAGAGAGAGAGAGAAATACTATGATCCATTGAGAATGAGAGAGACAGAAGGAGATGCTAGGCTGCATTGAGAGAGAGAGAGAGAGAGGGAGAGACATGCTGGAATACTTTGAGAGAGGGAGAAACAGAGAGAGAAAGAGAAGCTAGGCTCCTTTGACAGACAGAGAGAGACACAGAGAGATGCTACACTCGAGAAAGAGAGAGAGAGAGAGAGACAAGAAGGAATCCTTTGAGAGAGAGAGACAGAGTTGTATGCAAGAGCCCTTTGTGAGAGACACACAGAGAGAGATGCTAGGATCCTTTGAGAGACACACAGAGAGAGAAGGAGAGACGGTAGGATCCCTTGAATGAGAGAGAGAGAAAGAGAGAGATAGAGAGATAGATTCTAGGCTACTTTGCGAGATAGAGAGAGAGATATGCTAGGCTACTTTGAGAGAGAGAGAGAAAGAGAAATGCTAGGCTCCTTTGAGAGAGAGAGGGAAATGATAGTCTCCTTTGAGAGACAGAGATAAGGAGAGAGAGATGCCAGGCTCAGTTGATAGAGAGAGATAGAGATATGGTAGACTCCTTTGACAGAGGGAGAAACAGAGAGAGGGAATCTAGGCTACTTTGAGAGAGAGAGAGAGAGTGTGTGAGAGAGAGGGAGAGTAATGCACAACTACTTTGAGAGAGAGGGAGAGACAGAGAGATGCCAGAATCTTTGGAGAAAGAGAGAGAGAGAAAGAGAGAGAGAGGCGCTTGTTTCCTTTGAGAGAGACAGAGGGAGAAATGCTATGCTCCATTGAGAGCGAGAGAGAGGGAGAGAGGGAGATGCTTGGCTCCATTTAGAAAGAGAGATAGAGATACAGAGAGAGAGAGAGATCCACGGCTCCTTTGAGAGAGAGAGAGAGAGACATGCTAGGCTAATGTGAGAGAAAGAGAAAGAAATGCTAGTCTCCTTTGAGAGAGAGAGAGAGAAATACTATGCTCCTTTGAGAATGAGAGAGATAGAGGGAGATTCTAGGCTCCATTGAGAGAGAGACATGTTAGAATCTTTTGAGAGAGGGAGAGAGATAGAGAGAAGCTATTCTTTGAGAGTGAGAGAGAGAGAGACAGAGAGAGATGCTACATTCCTTAGACAGAGAGGGAGAGACAGCTGCCAGAGTCCTTTGAGAGAGAGAAAGTGTTGGATGCAAGGATCGTTTGTGAGAGACAGAGAAAGAGAGATGCTAGGCTCTTTGAGAGAGAGAGAGAGAGAGAGAGAGACAGGGAGAGAGAGACGGTAGGCTCCCTTGAATGAGAGAGAGAGAAAAAGAGAGATATATATGTGCTAGGCTACTTTGAGAGAGAGAGAGAGAGAAGAGAGATGCTAGGCTCCTTTGAGACAGAGAGAAATGCTAGTCTCCTCTGAGAGAGAGAGATACAGAGAGAGAGATAAAAATCTCCACTGATAGAGAGAGATAGAGACATGCTAGACTCCTTTGAGAGAGGGAGAAAGAGAGAGAGAGAATCTAGGCTACTTTGAGAAAGAGAGCGAGACAGAGAGAGTAGGAGATAGAAGCTATGTTCCTTAGTGAGAGAGAGAGAGAGAGAGATGAGAGAGAGAGAGAGAGAGAGAAGCCAGAGTCCTTTGAAAGAGAGAGATAGAGAGAGAGTTGGATGCTTGGCTCCTTTGAGAGAGAGAGAGATGCTAGGCTACATTGAGAGAGACAGAGACAGATGCTAGTCTCCTTTGAGACAGAGAGAGAGATAAGCCATGCTCCTTTGAGAGAGAGAGAGAGAGAGAGAGAGAGAGAGAGAGATGCTATGCTCCTTTGAGAGAGAGAGAGGGAGGTAGGGAGATTCTAGGCTCCATTGAGAGAGAGAGAAATAGAGAGAGAGTGATGCTAGGCTACTTTATGATGGAGAGAGAGAGAGAGAGATTCAAGGCTCCATTGAGAGAGAGAGAAAGAGAGAGAGATGCTACTCTCCTTTGAGAGAGAGAGAGATGCTAAGCAACATTGAAAGACAGAGAGAGAGAGATGCTACCCTCCTTTGAGAAAGGGATAGTGAGAGAGAGGTGCTTGTCTCCTTTGTGAGAGAGAGGGAGAGAGAGAGAGGGGCTAGGATCCTTTGATACAGAGAGAAAGAGAGAGACTGAGAAGCTAGGCTCCTTTGAGAGAGAGTGAGAGAGGGAGAGAAATGCAAGGCTCCTTTGAGAGAGAGAGATACAGAGAGAGATATGCTACGCTCCTTTGAGAGAGAGAGATGCTGTCTCCTTTGAGAGAGTGAGAGATGCTAGACTCCGTTGTGAGAGAGAGAGGGGGGAGATGCTAGGCGCCACTGAAAGAGAGAGAGATGCTAGGCTCCTTTGAGAGAGAGAGAGAGAGAGAGATGCTATGCTCCATTGAAGAGAGAGAGAGAGTGGTTCTAGGCTCCTTTGAGAGAGAGAGAGAGAAATGCTATGCACCTTTGAGAGAGAGAAAGAGAGATATGCTAGGATCCTTTGAGAGAGGGAGAAAAAGAGAGAGTGAAGCTAGGCTCCTTTGAGAGAGAAATAAAGAGAGATGCTATGCTCCTTAGAGTGAGAGGCATACAGATGTCAGACTCCTTTGAGAGAGAGATATATATTTGAATGCTAGGATTCTTTGTGAGAGAGAGAGAGGTGCGAGGATCCGTTGAGAGGGAGAGAAATGCTAGTCTCCTCTGAGAGAGAGAGATACAGAGAGAGAGATGCCAATCTCCACTGATAGAGAGAGATAGAGACATGCTAGACTCCTTTGAGAGAGGGAGAAAGAGAGAGAGAGAATCTAGGCTACTTTGAGAAAGAGAGCGAGACAGAGAGAGTAGGAGATAGAAGCTATGTTCCTTAGTGAGAGAGAGAGAGAGAGAGAGAGAGAGAGAGAGAGAGAGAGAGAGAGAGAGAGAAGCCAGAGTCCTTTGAAAGAGAGAGATAGAGAGAGAGTTGGATGCTAGGCTCCTTTGAGAGAGAGAGAGATGCTAGGCTACATTGAGAGAGACAGAGACAGATGCTAGTCTCCTTTGAGACAGAGAGAGAGATAAGCCATGCTCCTTTGACAGAGAGAGAGAGAGAGAGAGAGAGAGAGAGAGATGCTATGCTCCTTTGAGAGAGAGAGAGGGAGGTAGGGAGATTCTAGGCTCCATTGAGAGAGAGAGAAATAGAGAGAGAGTGATGCTAGGCTACTTTATGATGGAGAGAGAGAGAGAGATTCAAGGCTCCATTGAGAGAGAGAGAAAGAGAGAGAGATGCTACTCTCCTTTGAGAGAGAGAGAGATGCTAAGCAACATTGAAAGACAGAGAGAGAGAGATGCTACCCTCCTTTGAGAAAGGGATAGTGAGAGAGAGGTGCTTGTCTCCTTTGTGAGAGAGAGGGAGAGAGAGAGAGGGGCTAGGATCCTTTGATACAGAGAGAAAGAGAGAGACTGAGAAGCTAGGCTCCTTTGAGAGAGAGTGAGAGAGGGAGAGAAATGCAAGGCTCCTTTGAGAGAGAGAGATACAGAGAGAGATATGCTACGCTCCTTTGAGAGAGAGATGCTGTCTCCTTTGAGAGTGTGAGAGATGCTAGACTCCGTTGTGAGAGAGAGAGGGGGGAGATGCTAGGCGCCACTGAAAGAGAGAGAGATGCTAGGCTCCTTTGAGAGAGAGAGAGAGAGAGAGATGCTATGCTCCATTGAAGAGAGAGAGAGAGTGGTTCTAGGCTCCTTTGAGAGAGAGAGAGAGAAATGCTATGCACCTTTGAGAGAGAGAAAGAGAGATATGCTAGGATCCTTTGAGAGAGGGAGAAAAAGAGAGAGTGAAGCTAGGCTCCTTTGAGAGAGAAATAAAGAGAGATGCTATGCTCCTTAGAGTGAGAGGCATACATATGTCAGATTCCTTTGAGAGAGAGATATATATTTGAATGCTAGGATTCTTTGTGAGAGAGAGAGAGGTGCGAGGATCCGTTGAGAGGGAGAGAGAGAGATAGAGAGAGAGAGATGCTAGGCTCCTTTGAACGTAAGAGTGAAGATGAGGGAGAGAGAGAGAGATGCTAGTCTCCCTTGAGATAGAGGGATACAGAGAGAGATGCTAGGCTACTCTGAGAGAGAGTGAGTGAGAGGGAGATGCTAAGCTCCTTTGAGAGAGAGAGAGAGAGAGAGGGAGTGAGAGATGCTGGCTCCTTTGAGAGAGAGAGAAAAAGAGAGATGCTAGGCTCTATTAAGAGAGAGTGAGAGAGAGAGTTGCCAATCTCATTTGAGAGAGAGAGCGAGAGAGAGATGCTAGGATCCTTTGAGTGAGTGAGAGTGCTGTTAGGCTCCATTGAGGGGGAGAGAGAGAGAGAGAGAGAGAGAGAGAGAGAGAGAAGCCAGAGTCCTTTGAAAGAGAGAGATAGAGAGAGAGTTGGATGCTAGGCTCCTTTGAGAGAGAGAGAGATGCTAGTCTCCTTTGAGAGAGTGAGAAATACTAATCAACATTGAGAGACAGAGAGAGAGATGCTACCCTCCTTTGAGAAAGGGAGAGTGAGAGAGAGAGAGAGGCGCTAGGCTCCTTTGAGAGAGAGAGAGGGAGAGAGAGAGAGGCTAGGATCCTTTGATAAAGAGAGAAAGAGGGAGTCTGAGAAGCTAGGCTCTTTTGAGAGAGAGTGATAGAGGGAGAGATATGCAAGGCTCCTTTGAGAGAGAGATGCTAGTCTCCTTTGAGAGGGAGAGATACAGAGAGAGAGATGCTAGGCTCCTTTGAGAGAGAGAGATGCTGTCTCCTTTGAGAGAGTGAGAGGTGCTAGACTCCCTTGTGAGAGAGAGGGGGGATCGATGCTAGGCGCCACTGAAAGAGAGAGAGAGAAATACTAGTCTCCTTTGAGAGAGATAGCGAGAGATAGAGAGAGAGATGCTAGCCTTTTTTGAGAGAGAGAGAGAGAGAGATGGAGATGCTAGTCTCCATTGAGAGACAGAGAGAGATAGACAGAGAAAGAGATCCAAGGCTCCATTGAAAGAGAGAGAGAGAGACATGCTAGGCTAATGTGAGAGAAAGAGAGAGAGAAATGGTAGTCTCCTTTGAGAGAGAGAGAGAGAGAAATACTATGATCCATTGAGAATGAGAGAGACAGAAGGAGATGCTAGGCTGCATTGAGAGAGAGAGAGAGAGAGGGAGAGACATGCTGGAATACTTTGAGAGAGGGAGAAACAGAGAGAGAAAGAGAAGCTAGGCTCCTTTGACAGACAGAGAGAGACACAGAGAGATGCTACACTCGAGAAAGAGAGAGAGAGAGAGAGACAAGAAGGAATCCTTTGAGAGAGAGAGACAGAGTTGTATGCAAGAGCCCTTTGTGAGAGACACACAGAGAGAGATGCTAGGATCCTTTGAGAGACACACAGAGAGAGAAGGAGAGACGGTAGGATCCCTTGAATGAGAGAGAGAGAAAGAGAGAGATAGAGAGATAGATTCTAGGCTACTTTGCGAGATAGAGAGAGAGATATGCTAGGCTACTTTGAGAGAGAGAGAGAAAGAGAAATGCTAGGCTCCTTTGAGAGAGAGAGGGAAATGATAGTCTCCTTTGAGAGACAGAGATAAGGAGAGAGAGATGCCAGGCTCAGTTGATAGAGAGAGATAGAGATATGGTAGACTCCTTTGACAGAGGGAGAAACAGAGAGAGGGAATCTAGGCTACTTTGAGAGAGAGAGAGAGAGTGTGTGAGAGAGAGGGAGAGTAATGCACAACTACTTTGAGAGAGAGGGAGAGACAGAGAGATGCCAGAATCTTTGGAGAAAGAGAGAGAGAGAAAGAGAGAGAGAGGCGCTTGTTTCCTTTGAGAGAGACAGAGGGAGAAATGCTATGCTCCATTGAGAGCGAGAGAGAGGGAGAGAGGGAGATGCTTGGCTCCATTTAGAAAGAGAGATAGAGATACAGAGAGAGAGAGAGATCCACGGCTCCTTTGAGAGAGAGAGAGAGAGACATGCTAGGCTAATGTGAGAGAAAGAGAAAGAAATGCTAGTCTCCTTTGAGAGAGAGAGAGAGAAATACTATGCTCCTTTGAGAATGAGAGAGATAGAGGGAGATTCTAGGCTCCATTGAGAGAGAGACATGTTAGAATCTTTTGAGAGAGGGAGAGAGATAGAGAGAAGCTATTCTTTGAGAGTGAGAGAGAGAGAGACAGAGAGAGATGCTACATTCCTTAGACAGAGAGGGAGAGACAGCTGCCAGAGTCCTTTGAGAGAGAGAAAGTGTTGGATGCAAGGATCGTTTGTGAGAGACAGAGAAAGAGAGATGCTAGGCTCTTTGAGAGAGAGAGAGAGAGAGAGAGACAGGGAGAGAGAGACGGTAGGCTCCCTTGAATGAGAGAGAGAGAAAAAGAGAGATATATATGTGCTAGGCTACTTTGAGAGAGAGAGAGAGAGAAGAGAGATGCTAGGCTCCTTTGAGACAGAGAGAAATGCTAGTCTCCTCTGAGAGAGAGAGATACAGAGAGAGAGATAAAAATCTCCACTGATAGAGAGAGATAGAGACATGCTAGACTCCTTTGAGAGAGGGAGAAAGAGAGAGAGAGAATCTAGGCTACTTTGAGAAAGAGAGCGAGACAGAGAGAGTAGGAGATAGAAGCTATGTTCCTTAGTGAGAGAGAGAGAGAGAGAGAGAGAGAGAGAGAGAGAGAGAGAGAGAGAGAGAGAAGCCAGAGTCCTTTGAAAGAGAGAGATAGAGAGAGAGTTGGATGCTTGGCTCCTTTGAGAGAGAGAGAGATGCTAGGCTACATTGAGAGAGACAGAGACAGATGCTAGTCTCCTTTGAGACAGAGAGAGAGATAAGCCATGCTCCTTTGAGAGAGAGAGAGAGAGAGAGAGAGAGAGAGAGAGAGAGAGATGCTATGCTCCTTTGAGAGAGAGAGAGGGAGGTAGGGAGATTCTAGGCTCCATTGAGAGAGAGAGAAATAGAGAGAGAGTGATGCTAGGCTACTTTATGATGGAGAGAGAGAGAGAGAGATTCAAGGCTCCATTGAGAGAGAGAGAAAGAGAGAGAGATGCTACTCTCCTTTGAGAGAGAGAGAGATGCTAAGCAACATTGAAAGACAGAGAGAGAGAGATGCTACCCTCCTTTGAGAAAGGGATAGTGAGAGAGAGGTGCTTGTCTCCTTTGTGAGAGAGAGGGAGAGAGAGAGAGGGGCTAGGATCCTTTGATACAGAGAGAAAGAGAGAGACTGAGAAGCTAGGCTCCTTTGAGAGAGAGTGAGAGAGGGAGAGAAATGCAAGGCTCCTTTGAGAGAGAGAGATACAGAGAGAGATATGCTACGCTCCTTTGAGAGAGAGAGATGCTGTCTCCTTTGAGAGAGTGAGAGATGCTAGACTCCGTTGTGAGAGAGAGAGGGGGGAGATGCTAGGCGCCACTGAAAGAGAGAGAGATGCTAGGCTCCTTTGAGAGAGAGAGAGAGAGAGAGATGCTATGCTCCATTGAAGAGAGAGAGAGAGTGGTTCTAGGCTCCTTTGAGAGAGAGAGAGAGAAATGCTATGCACCTTTGAGAGAGAGAAAGAGAGATATGCTAGGATCCTTTGAGAGAGGGAGAAAAAGAGAGAGTGAAGCTAGGCTCCTTTGAGAGAGAAATAAAGAGAGATGCTATGCTCCTTAGAGTGAGAGGCATACAGATGTCAGACTCCTTTGAGAGAGAGATATATATTTGAATGCTAGGATTCTTTGTGAGAGAGAGAGAGGTGCGAGGATCCGTTGAGAGGGAGAGAAATGCTAGTCTCCTCTGAGAGAGAGAGATACAGAGAGAGAGATGCCAATCTCCACTGATAGAGAGAGATAGAGACATGCTAGACTCCTTTGAGAGAGGGAGAAAGAGAGAGAGAGAATCTAGGCTACTTTGAGAAAGAGAGCGAGACAGAGAGAGTAGGAGATAGAAGCTATGTTCCTTAGTGAGAGAGAGAGAGAGAGAGAGAGAGAGAGAGAGAGAGAGAGAGAGAGAGAAGCCAGAGTCCTTTGAAAGAGAGAGATAGAGAGAGAGTTGGATGCTAGGCTCCTTTGAGAGAGAGAGAGATGCTAGGCTACATTGAGAGAGACAGAGACAGATGCTAGTCTCCTTTGAGACAGAGAGAGAGATAAGCCATGCTCCTTTGAGAGAGAGAGAGAGAGAGAGAGAGAGAGAGAGAGAGAGATGCTATGCTCCTTTGAGAGAGAGAGAGGGAGGTAGGGAGATTCTAGGCTCCATTGAGAGAGAGAGAAATAGAGAGAGAGTGATGCTAGGCTACTTTATGATGGAGAGAGAGAGAGAGATTCAAGGCTCCATTGAGAGAGAGAGAAAGAGAGAGAGAGATGCTACTCTCCTTTGAGAGAGAGAGAGATGCTAAGCAACATTGAAAGACAGAGAGAGAGAGATGCTACCCTCCTTTGAGAAAGGGATAGTGAGAGAGAGGTGCTTGTCTCCTTTGTGAGAGAGAGGGAGAGAGAGAGAGGGGCTAGGATCCTTTGATACAGAGAGAAAGAGAGAGACTGAGAAGCTAGGCTCCTTTGAGAGAGAGTGAGAGAGGGAGAGAAATGCAAGGCTCCTTTGAGAGAGAGAGATACAGAGAGAGATATGCTACGCTCCTTTGAGAGAGAGAGATGCTGTCTCCTTTGAGAGAGTGAGAGATGCTAGACTCCGTTGTGAGAGAGAGAGGGGGGAGATGCTAGGCGCCACTGAAAGAGAGAGAGATGCTAGGCTCCTTTGAGAGAGAGAGAGAGAGAGAGATGCTATGCTCCATTGAAGAGAGAGAGAGAGTGGTTCTAGGCTCCTTTGAGAGAGAGAGAGAGAAATGCTATGCACCTTTGAGAGAGAGAAAGAGAGATATGCTAGGATCCTTTGAGAGAGGGAGAAAAAGAGAGAGTGAAGCTAGGCTCCTTTGAGAGAGAAATAAAGAGAGATGCTATGCTCCTTAGAGTGAGAGGCATACAGATGTCAGACTCCTTTGAGAGAGAGATATATATTTGAATGCTAGGATTCTTTGTGAGAGAGAGAGAGGTGCGAGGATCCGTTGAGAGGGAGAGAGAGAGATAGAGAGAGAGAGATGCTAGGCTCCTTTGAACGTAAGAGTGAAGATGAGGGAGAGAGAGAGAGATGCTAGTCTCCCTTGAGATAGAGGGATACAGAGAGAGATGCTAGGCTCCTCTGAGAGAGAGTGAGTGAGAGGGAGATGCTAAGCTCCTTTGAGAGAGAGAGAGAGAGAGAGGGAGTGAGAGATGCTGGCTCCTTTGAGAGAGAGAGAAAAAGAGAGATGCTAGGCTCTATTAAGAGAGAGTGAGAGAGAGAGTTGCCAATCTCATTTGAGAGAGAGAGCGAGAGAGAGATGCTAGGATCCTTTGAGTGAGTGAGAGTGCTGTTAGGCTCCATTGAGGGGGAGAGAGAGAGAGAGAGAGAGAGAGAGAGAGAGAGAAGCCAGAGTCCTTTGAAAGAGAGAGATAGAGAGAGAGTTGGATGCTAGGCTCCTTTGAGAGAGAGAGAGATGCTAGTCTCCTTTGAGAGAGTGAGAAATACTAATCAACATTGAGAGACAGAGAGAGAGATGCTACCCTCCTTTGAGAAAGGGAGAGTGAGAGAGAGAGAGAGGCGCTAGGCTCCTTTGAGAGAGAGAGAGGGAGAGAGAGAGAGGCTAGGATCCTTTGATAAAGAGAGAAAGAGGGAGTCTGAGAAGCTAGGCTCTTTTGAGAGAGAGTGATAGAGGGAGAGATATGCAAGGCTCCTTTGAGAGAGAGATGCTAGTCTCCTTTGAGAGGGAGAGATACAGAGAGAGAGATGCTAGGCTCCTTTGAGAGAGAGAGATGCTGTCTCCTTTGAGAGAGTGAGAGGTGCTAGACTCCCTTGTGAGAGAGAGGGGGGATCGATGCTAGGCGCCACTGAAAGAGAGAGAGAGAAATACTAGTCTCCTTTGAGAGAGATAGCGAGAGATAGAGAGAGAGATGCTAGCCTTTTTTGAGAGAGAGAGAGAGAGAGATGGAGATGCTAGTCTCCATTGAGAGACAGAGAGAGATAGACAGAGAAAGAGATCCAAGGCTCCATTGAAAGAGAGAGAGAGAGACATGCTAGGCTAATGTGAGAGAAAGAGAGAGAGAAATGGTAGTCTCCTTTGAGAGAGAGAGAGAGAGAAATACTATGATCCATTGAGAATGAGAGAGACAGAAGGAGATGCTAGGCTGCATTGAGAGAGAGAGAGAGAGAGGGAGAGACATGCTGGAATACTTTGAGAGAGGGAGAAACAGAGAGAGAAAGAGAAGCTAGGCTCCTTTGACAGACAGAGAGAGACACAGAGAGATGCTACACTCGAGAAAGAGAGAGAGAGAGAGAGACAAGAAGGAATCCTTTGAGAGAGAGAGACAGAGTTGTATGCAAGAGCCCTTTGTGAGAGACACACAGAGAGAGATGCTAGGATCCTTTGAGAGACACACAGAGAGAGAAGGAGAGACGGTAGGATCCCTTGAATGAGAGAGAGAGAAAGAGAGAGATAGAGAGATAGATTCTAGGCTACTTTGCGAGATAGAGAGAGAGATATGCTAGGCTACTTTGAGAGAGAGAGAGAAAGAGAAATGCTAGGCTCCTTTGAGAGAGAGAGGGAAATGATAGTCTCCTTTGAGAGACAGAGATAAGGAGAGAGAGATGCCAGGCTCAGTTGATAGAGAGAGATAGAGATATGGTAGACTCCTTTGACAGAGGGAGAAACAGAGAGAGGGAATCTAGGCTACTTTGAGAGAGAGAGAGAGAGTGTGTGAGAGAGAGGGAGAGTAATGCACAACTACTTTGAGAGAGAGGGAGAGACAGAGAGATGCCAGAATCTTTGGAGAAAGAGAGAGAGAGAAAGAGAGAGAGAGGCGCTTGTTTCCTTTGAGAGAGACAGAGGGAGAAATGCTATGCTCCATTGAGAGCGAGAGAGAGGGAGAGAGGGAGATGCTTGGCTCCATTTAGAAAGAGAGATAGAGATACAGAGAGAGAGAGAGATCCACGGCTCCTTTGAGAGAGAGAGAGAGAGACATGCTAGGCTAATGTGAGAGAAAGAGAAAGAAATGCTAGTCTCCTTTGAGAGAGAGAGAGAGAAATACTATGCTCCTTTGAGAATGAGAGAGATAGAGGGAGATTCTAGGCTCCATTGAGAGAGAGACATGTTAGAATCTTTTGAGAGAGGGAGAGAGATAGAGAGAAGCTATTCTTTGAGAGTGAGAGAGAGAGAGACAGAGAGAGATGCTACATTCCTTAGACAGAGAGGGAGAGACAGCTGCCAGAGTCCTTTGAGAGAGAGAAAGTGTTGGATGCAAGGATCGTTTGTGAGAGACAGAGAAAGAGAGATGCTAGGCTCTTTGAGAGAGAGAGAGAGAGAGAGAGACAGGGAGAGAGAGACGGTAGGCTCCCTTGAATGAGAGAGAGAGAAAAAGAGAGATATATATGTGCTAGGCTACTTTGAGAGAGAGAGAGAGAGAAGAGAGATGCTAGGCTCCTTTGAGACAGAGAGAAATGCTAGTCTCCTCTGAGAGAGAGAGATACAGAGAGAGAGATAAAAATCTCCACTGATAGAGAGAGATAGAGACATGCTAGACTCCTTTGAGAGAGGGAGAAAGAGAGAGAGAGAATCTAGGCTACTTTGAGAAAGAGAGCGAGACAGAGAGAGTAGGAGATAGAAGCTATGTTCCTTAGTGAGAGAGAGAGAGAGAGAGAGAGAGAGAGAGAGAGAGAGAGAGAGAGAGAGAAGCCAGAGTCCTTTGAAAGAGAGAGATAGAGAGAGAGTTGGATGCTTGGCTCCTTTGAGAGAGAGAGAGATGCTAGGCTACATTGAGAGAGACAGAGACAGATGCTAGTCTCCTTTGAGACAGAGAGAGAGATAAGCCATGCTCCTTTGAGAGAGAGAGAGAGAGAGAGAGAGAGAGAGAGAGATGCTATGCTCCTTTGAGAGAGAGAGAGGGAGGTAGGGAGATTCTAGGCTCCATTGAGAGAGAGAGAAATAGAGAGAGAGTGATGCTAGGCTACTTTATGATGGAGAGAGAGAGAGAGAGATTCAAGGCTCCATTGAGAGAGAGAGAAAGAGAGAGAGAGATGCTACTCTCCTTTGAGAGAGAGAGAGATGCTAAGCAACATTGAAAGACAGAGAGAGAGAGATGCTACCCTCCTTTGAGAAAGGGATAGTGAGAGAGAGGTGCTTGTCTCCTTTGTGAGAGAGAGGGAGAGAGAGAGAGGGGCTAGGATCCTTTGATACAGAGAGAAAGAGAGAGACTGAGAAGCTAGGCTCCTTTGAGAGAGAGTGAGAGAGGGAGAGAAATGCAAGGCTCCTTTGAGAGAGAGAGATACAGAGAGAGATATGCTACGCTCCTTTGAGAGAGAGAGATGCTGTCTCCTTTGAGAGAGTGAGAGATGCTAGACTCCGTTGTGAGAGAGAGAGGGGGGAGATGCTAGGCGCCACTGAAAGAGAGAGAGATGCTAGGCTCCTTTGAGAGAGAGAGAGAGAGAGAGATGCTATGCTCCATTGAAGAGAGAGAGAGAGTGGTTCTAGGCTCCTTTGAGAGAGAGAGAGAGAAATGCTATGCACCTTTGAGAGAGAGAAAGAGAGATATGCTAGGATCCTTTGAGAGAGGGAGAAAAAGAGAGAGTGAAGCTAGGCTCCTTTGAGAGAGAAATAAAGAGAGATGCTATGCTCCTTAGAGTGAGAGGCATACAGATGTCAGACTCCTTTGAGAGAGAGATATATATTTGAATGCTAGGATTCTTTGTGAGAGAGAGAGAGGTGCGAGGATCCGTTGAGAGGGAGAGAAATGCTAGTCTCCTCTGAGAGAGAGAGATACAGAGAGAGAGATGCCAATCTCCACTGATAGAGAGAGATAGAGACATGCTAGACTCCTTTGAGAGAGGGAGAAAGAGAGAGAGAGAATCTAGGCTACTTTGAGAAAGAGAGCGAGACAGAGAGAGTAGGAGATAGAAGCTATGTTCCTTAGTGAGAGAGAGAGAGAGAGAGAGAGAGAGAGAGAGAGAGAGAAGCCAGAGTCCTTTGAAAGAGAGAGATAGAGAGAGAGTTGGATGCTAGGCTCCTTTGAGAGAGAGAGAGATGCTAGGCTACATTGAGAGAGACAGAGACAGATGCTAGTCTCCTTTTGAGACAGAGAGAGAGATAAGCCATGCTCCTTTGAGAGAGAGAGAGAGAGAGAGAGAGAGAGAGAGAGAGAGAGAGATGCTATGCTCCTTTGAGAGAGAGAGAGGGAGGTAGGGAGATTCTAGGCTCCATTGAGAGAGAGAGAAATAGAGAGAGAGTGATGCTAGGCTACTTTATGATGGAGAGAGAGAGAGAGAGATTCAAGGCTCCATTGAGAGAGAGAGAAAGAGAGAGAGAGATGCTACTCTCCTTTGAGAGAGAGAGAGATGCTAAGCAACATTGAAAGACAGAGAGAGAGAGATGCTACCCTCCTTTGAGAAAGGGATAGTGAGAGAGAGGTGCTTGTCTCCTTTGTGAGAGAGAGGGAGAGAGAGAGAGGGGCTAGGATCCTTTGATACAGAGAGAAAGAGAGAGACTGAGAAGCTAGGCTCCTTTGAGAGAGAGTGAGAGAGGGAGAGAAATGCAAGGCTCCTTTGAGAGAGAGAGATACAGAGAGAGATATGCTACGCTCCTTTGAGAGAGAGAGATGCTGTCTCCTTTGAGAGAGTGAGAGATGCTAGACTCCGTTGTGAGAGAGAGAGGGGGGAGATGCTAGGCGCCACTGAAAGAGAGAGAGATGCTAGGCTCCTTTGAGAGAGAGAGAGAGAAATGCTATGCACCTTTGAGAGAGAGAAAGAGAGATATGCTAGGATCCTTTGAGAGAGGGAGAAAAAGAGAGAGTGAAGCTAGGCTCCTTTGAGAGAGAAATAAAGAGAGATGCTATGCTCCTTAGAGTGAGAGGCATACAGATGTCAGACTCCTTTGAGAGAGAGATATATATTTGAATGCTAGGATTCTTTGTGAGAGAGAGAGAGGTGCGAGGATCCGTTGAGAGGGAGAGAGAGAGATAGAGAGAGAGAGATGCTAGGCTCCTTTGAACGTAAGAGTGAATATGAGGGAGAGAGAGAGAGATGCTAGTCTCCCTTGAGATAGAGGGATACAGAGAGAGATGCTAGGCTCCTCTGAGAGAGAGTGAGTGAGAGGGAGATGCTAAGCTCCTTTGAGAGAGAGAGAGAGAGAGAGGGAGTGAGAGATGCTGGCTCCTTTGAGAGAGAGAGAAAAAGAGAGATGCTAGGCTCTATTAAGAGAGAGTGAGAGAGAGAGTTGCCAATCTCATTTGAGAGAGAGAGCGAGAGAGAGATGCTAGGATCCTTTGAGTGAGTGAGAGTGCTGTTAGGCTCCATTGAGGGGGAGAGAGAGAGAGAGAGAGAGAGAGAGAGAGAGAGAGAGAGAGAGAGAGAGAGAAGCCAGAGTCCTTTGAAAGAGAGAGATAGAGAGAGAGTTGGATGCTAGGCTCCTTTGAGAGAGAGAGAGATGCTAGTCTCCTTTGAGAGAGTGAGAAATACTAATCAACATTGAGAGACAGAGAGAGAGATGCTACCCTCCTTTGAGAAAGGGAGAGTGAGAGAGAGAGAGAGGCGCTAGGCTCCTTTGAGAGAGAGAGAGGGAGAGAGAGAGAGGCTAGGATCCTTTGATAAAGAGAGAAAGAGGGAGTCTGAGAAGCTAGGCTCTTTTGAGAGAGAGTGATAGAGGGAGAGATATGCAAGGCTCCTTTGAGAGAGAGATGCTAGTCTCCTTTGAGAGGGAGAGATACAGAGAGAGAGATGCTAGGCTCCTTTGAGAGAGAGAGATGCTGTCTCCTTTGAGAGAGTGAGAGGTGCTAGACTCCCTTGTGAGAGAGAGGGGGGGATCGATGCTAGGCGCCACTGAAAGAGAGAGAGAGAGAAATACTAGTCTCCTTTGAGAGAGATAGCGAGAGATAGAGAGAGAGATGCTAGCCTTTTTTGAGAGAGAGAGAGAGAGAGATGGAGATGCTAGTCTCCATTGAGAGACAGACAGAGATAGACAGAGAAAGAGATCCAAGGCTCCATTGAAAGAGAGAGAGAGAGACATGCTAGGCTAATGTGAGAGAAAGAGAGAGAGAAATGGTAGTCTCCTTTGAGAGAGAGAGAGAGAGAAATACTATGATCCATTGAGAATGAGAGAGACAGAAGGAGATGCTAGGCTGCATTGAGAGAGAGAGAGAGAGAGGGAGAGACATGCTGGAATACTTTGAGAGAGGGAGAAACAGAGAGAGAAAGAGAAGCTAGGCTCCTTTGACAGACAGAGAGAGACACAGAGAGATGCTACACTCGAGAAAGAGAGAGAGAGAGAGAGACAAGAAGGAATCCTTTGAGAGAGAGAGACAGAGTTGTATGCAAGAGCCCTTTGTGAGAGACACACAGAGAGAGATGCTAGGATCCTTTGAGAGACACACAGAGAGAGAAGGAGAGACGGTAGGATCCCTTGAATGAGAGAGAGAGAAAGAGAGAGATAGAGAGATAGATTCTAGGCTACTTTGCGAGATAGAGAGAGAGATATGCTAGGCTACTTTGAGAGAGAGAGAGAAAGAGAAATGCTAGGCTCCTTTGAGAGAGAGAGGGAAATGATAGTCTCCTTTGAGAGACAGAGATAAGGAGAGAGAGATGCCAGGCTCAGTTGATAGAGAGAGATAGAGATATGGTAGACTCCTTTGACAGAGGGAGAAACAGAGAGAGGGAATCTAGGCTACCTTGAGAGAGAGAGAGAGAGTGTGTGAGAGAGAGGGAGAGTAATGCACAACTACTTTGAGAGAGAGGGAGAGACAGAGAGATGCCAGAATCTTTGGAGAAAGAGAGAGAGAGAAAGAGAGAGAGAAGCGCTTGTTTCCTTTGAGAGAGACAGAGGGAGAAATTGCTATGCTCCATTGAGAGCGAGAGAGAGGGAGAGAGGGAGATGCTTGGCTCCATTTAGAAAGAGAGATAGAGATACAGAGAGAGAGAGAGATCCACGGCTCCTTTGAGAGAGAGAGAGAGAGACATGCTAGGCTAATGTGAGAGAAAGAGAAAGAAATGCTAGTCTCCTTTGAGAGAGAGAGAGAGAAATACTATGCTCCTTTGAGAATGAGAGAGATAGAGGGAGATTCTAGGCTCCATTGAGAGAGAGACATGTTAGAATCTTTTGAGAGAGGGAGAGAGATAGAGAGAAGCTATTCTTTGAGAGTGAGAGAGAGAGAGACAGAGAGAGATGCTACATTCCTTAGACAGAGAGGGAGAGACAGCTGCCAGAGTCCTTTGAGAGAGAGAAAGTGTTGGATGCAAGGATCGTTTGTGAGAGACAGAGAAAGAGAGATGCTAGGCTCTTTGAGAGAGAGAGAGAGAGAGAGAGACAGGGAGAGAGAGACGGTAGGCTCCCTTGAATGAGAGAGAGAGAAAAAGAGAGATATATATATGTGCTAGGCTACTTTGAGAGAGAGAGAGAGAGAAGAGAGATGCTAGGCTCCTTTGAGACAGAGAGAAATGCTAGTCTCCTCTGAGAGAGAGAGATACAGAGAGAGAGATGCCAATCTCCACTGATAGAGAGAGATAGAGACATGCTAGACTCCTTTGAGAGAGGGAGAAAGAGAGAGAGAGAATCTAGGCTACTTTGAGAAAGAGAGCGAGACAGAGAGAGTAGGAGATAGAAGCTATGTTCCTTAGTGAGAGAGAGAGAGAGAGAGAGAGAGAGAGAGAGAGAGAGAGAGAGAAAGCCAGAGTCCTTTGAAAGAGAGAGATAGAGAGAGAGTTGGATGCTTGGCTCCTTTGAGAGAGAGAGAGATGCTAGGCTACATTGAGAGAGACAGAGACAGATGCTAGTCTCCTTTGAGACAGAGAGAGAGATAAGCCATGCTCCTTTGAGAGAGAGAGAGAGAGAGAGAGAGAGAGAGAGAGAGAGAGAGAGAGATGCTATGCTCCTTTGAGAGAGAGAGAGGGAGGTAGGGAGATTCTAGGCTCCATTGAGAGAGAGAGAAATAGAGAGAGAGTGATGCTAGGCTACTTTATGATGGAGAGAGAGAGAGAGAGATTCAAGGCTCCATTGAGAGAGAGAGAAAGAGAGAGAGATGCTACTCTCCTTTGAGAGAGAGAGAGATGCTAAGCAACATTGAAAGACAGAGAGAGAGAGATGCTACCCTCCTTTGAGAAAGGGATAGTGAGAGAGAGGTGCTTGTCTCCTTTGTGAGAGAGAGGGAGAGAGAGAGAGGGGCTAGGATCCTTTGATACAGAGAGAAAGAGAGAGACTGAGAAGCTAGGCTCCTTTGAGAGAGAGTGAGAGAGGGAGAGAAATGCAAGGCTCCTTTGAGAGAGAGAGATACAGAGAGAGATATGCTACGCTCCTTTGAGAGAGAGAGATGCTGTCTCCTTTGAGAGAGTGAGAGATGCTAGACTCCGTTGTGAGAGAGAGAGGGGGGAGATGCTAGGCGCCACTGAAAGAGAGAGAGATGCTAGGGCTCCTTTGAGAGAGAGAGAGAGAGAGAGATGCTATGCTCCATTGAAGAGAGAGAGAGAGTGGTTCTAGGCTCCTTTGAGAGAGAGAGAGAGAAATGCTATGCACCTTTGAGAGAGGAGAAAGAGAGATATGCTAGGGATCCTTTGAGAGAGGGAGAAAAAGAGAGAGTGAAGCTAGGCTCCTTTGAGAGAGAAATAAAGAGAGATGCTATGCTCCTTAGAGTGAGAGGCATACAGATGTCAGAACTCCTTTGAGAGAGAGATATATTTGAATGCTAGGATTCTTTGTGAGAGAGAGAGAGGTGCGAGGATCCGTTGAGAGGGAGAGAAATGCTAGTCTCCTCTGAGAGAGAGAGATACAGAGAGAGAGATGCCAATCTCCACTGATAGAGAGAGATAGAGACATGCTAGACTCCTTTGAGAGAGGGAGAAAGAGAGAGAGAGAATCTAGGCTACTTTGAGAAAGAGAGCGAGACAGAGAGAGTAGGAGATAGAAGCTATGTTCCTTAGTGAGAGAGAGAGAGAGAGAGAGAGAGAGAGAGAGAGAGAGAGAGAGAAGCCAGAGTCCTTGAAAGAGAGAGATAGAGAGAGAGTTGGATGCTAGGCTCCTTTGAGAGAGAGAGAGATGCTAGGCTACATTGAGAGAGACAGAGACAGATGCTAGTCTCCTTTGAGACAGAGAGAGAGATAAGCCATGCTCCTTTGAGAGAGAGAGAGAGAGAGAGAGAGAGAGAGAGAGAGAGAGATGCTATGCTCCTTTGAGAGAGAGAGAGGGAGGTAGGGGAGATTCTAGGCTCCATTGAGAGAGAGAGAAATAGAGAGAGAGTGATGCTAGGCTACTTTATGATGGAGAGAGAGAGAGAGAGATTCAAGGCTCCATTGAGAGAGAGAGAAAGAGAGAGAGATGCTACTCTCCTTTGAGAGAGAGAGAGATGCTAAGCAACATTGAAAGACAGAGAGAGAGAGATGCTACCCTCCTTTGAGAAAGGGATAGTGAGAGAGAGGTGCTTGTCTCCTTTGTGAGAGAGAGGGAGAGAGAGAGAGGGGCTAGGATCCTTTGATACAGAGAGAAAGGAGAGAAGACATGAGAAGCTAGGCTCCTTTGAGAGAGAGTGAGAGAGGGAGAGAAATGCAAGGCTCCTTTGAGAGAGAGAGATACAGAGAGAGATATGCTACGCTCCTTTGAGAGAGAGAGATGCTGTCTCCTTTGAGAGAGTGAGAGATGCTAGACTCCGTTGTGAGAGAGAGAGGGGGGGAGATGCTAGGCGCCCACTGAAGAGAGAGAGATGCTAGGCTCCTTTGAGAGAGAGAGAGAGAGAGAGATGCTATGCTCCATTGAAGAGAGAGAGAGAGTGGTTCTAGGCTCCTTTGAGAGAGAGAGAGAGAATGCTATGCACCTTTGAGAGAGAGAAAGAGAGATATGCTAGGATCCTTGAGAGAGGGAGAAAAAGAGAGAGTGAAGCTAGGCTCCTTTGAGAGAGAAAATAAAGAGAGATGCTTATGCTCCTTAGAGTGAGAGGCATACAGA